>NW_024870668.1:0-55027 GCF_013358625.1 Macadamia integrifolia | reverse complement strand
GGGGGGGGGGGAGAGAGACCCACCTTCTTGCCATTAACGACAAAGGGGGGAACAAAGTGAAGGGAGTGGCCGATTCTAGAAGGTAGGGGTGGGACTGACAACAGAGGACCAAGGTTTGAATGTGGTAGAGGGAGGAGGGGCAGATGGGTGGAGGTTGGCAGTGGCGGTGGTGGAGGAAGGTGCAGGGATTGGCTTACCGGAGAGAGCTAGGAATTTCCAGTGACCGAAGCTGCTAGAGGAGGGTAGTTATGGTCTGAGGGTCAGGAAATGGGCTCAACAGGGCTTCTCTGTTAAAAGTATTGAAATGACTAAGATACCCTTTAAAACCTTAGATTTTGTTTCAGCACCCGCTCTTAATTAAAGAGTTCAATAGCATATGATTACAAGGTGTTGTAATGACCAATATGCCCCTAAAACCGTGATTTTGGCATATCTATTACAAAGAACAAGTAAAATGCATACGCTTTAATAATATTAAGTGTTAATATTATGCAATGCAATTATTGTGCCTAACCTTTGCTTTGTAGCATGGGATGATCGTAAGATCGAATGTATGTGATGCATGTGAAGCATGGTTTTGTTACATTCTTAACCCTTCCCCTTTAAGAAATGTATCCACCCTCTTGGGCAACTCTAAATGGAGACTGGAGAGGGTTGGTTTTCTCAAGGGGTCTTCTCAAAGGGTTGTAATTAATTAATTTTAATTTTAGTTTTTAATTTTAATGAGATGTAACTTAGAATAGGACTTTGAGATGTAATATGTACGGACATACAATGTACTTCGAGATGGAGCATGATGGAGGGAAGGAGATGTGACATGTACTGTATGATGCCGCATCCAATGGGAGCATTGAATATTTGATCAAGATTTACAAAGATCATTAGAGAATGATTATCGAATCCCAAGATCATATTGTATATTATTTTATATACCTATCCAATGTCATATGTAGTTATTTAGTTCATGCGCCTTACTTGATGCATGAGATGTATGATCGTTAGGAGTAACTTAAAGTACTGTGTTTAAATTGTTAAATACCTACATTACCCTCGACTACGAAAACAAGTGCACAACGGAAACCCTTAAATGTAAGGATCTCGTGGCCTCCTATCATAGTCAGTGGGGACTACCTTGAAGATTCAAGGTGAAATCCGACAGGCTGAGCCTAGGGTCAGATGAGTGAGTTGCTCACTTCCATCTCTGGTGTAATAAGAAGTGGACGTGGTGGGTACGTAATGTAGACTAGGATAGGGGTCTAACCACGTCTCAATCTGCAGGAACTTTTAAATCAAAGAACAACCACACATTCACCAAATAAGTCTAGAACAGAATACAAATCAGACTGAGATCAATTAGTAAGGATCAGCCCTATTGATCCCTATATTTCAGAAATTCTGCAACTAGAAGGAAACCGGAAAACAGAGACTTTAGATCACTAAAATCTGGAATCGAAACAAGGTTAAATAGTGACCAATATCATGCACAAACAATCAGAGTAATTGATTGAATTTCTGGGCAGAATAGGGTTGATACTGGGATCGACCAGATTAGGGAGATTTCTTGTATCTGTCAAATTCCAGGTCTGATCACCCTAGAAATTGGACCGAACCACTCTCTTAACAAGGGGAACAATCGACCCAAATAGTGAAGCCATCATGTGGCTGGAACTCCAACAACAGTAGAGGCCGATTGTATCTTTAGGTACAAATTCTGGGCAGAAGTTGTGATATAAATACCTGATCTGTTGGACAGTAGCAGAACCTTGAAAATAAAACTAGAAAATAATTGAATACATTAGAAGAGATGAGAAAAAAAGATTGAAGAGACCTCTTGGACTTCATGCCGGAAAGAGTCACCGGATCAAACACCAGTCCATCACTTTGATCACACACAAAGCACACTCATAAGAGCAAACAGCAACCTTTTTTCATTCATAAAATCATTCGAGGCTTAATGGGAGCCCTCTTCTTTATTTATAATAATGACGGGGTGGGGTGATTACAATTTAGTAACTTCATAGTTACTAAAAAACTGAAATAAAGATACTAACATCTAGTTACTAAATCTGGGAAAGTAAACTAGGAAATCAAACAACTGGAATTAGAAACTAACTTATGACTGAAAATTATAAACTAACTAGGTACTAAAATTAGAAACTAAATAACCCCATCAAAGCCCAACTAAAAAGGAAACTAACTAGTAATCCCGTACTCAATCTTAGAACCCCTCCTTTAGACCAATAAAGTGTCCCAATACACTTCAAGCCACATGGACTGAAGGCCCAACACATATACAACCCAACCCTTGGCTTATTCCTAACAAAACAAGCCTATTTTTTATTATTAATTTGCATTAGTACGGTATGCCTTTGTATGTGGGTATTGACCTGATACCATGATCCATTTCTAATGGATAGGTAAGTACTTGACTTGAGTGTGCAATGCACTCCAACAGGCTAAGCTGACACTCAAGTGGACAAAGTATATCGAAGGTCATATCTCCACTAGGGATTCGACAGCTAGGGATGTGTTCAATGAACTCCGACAGGCTAAGCTGTACACATCAAGGGTGATGTAGATCCATACTTTGGGCTAGGCTATCAAAGGAGGAAGCTCAACCCCAAACGCCCCAATCGCACCTCTTAAATAAGGGGTTTAAGTGATATTAAATAAGTGCCCATTGGGCCCATCGATTCTCACTTAATTAATTAAGTTGTTAGTTACTTACTCCGTGTTGGAGTTCTAGTCTAGTCCTAGTTGGAGTCCAACTCCTATGATGTAATGTTTAGACCTACTTGGAGTCTAACTCCAAGTTATGGTATGACTGCTATTCTACCCTCTATATATAGAGGAGCCTATGTACTCTTATTTCTCAGATTTGAATAAAGAAAATTGCAGTCAATTGCTTAGAACAGCTGGCATAGCTGTGGGTGAGAAACCCGGGCCCAGATAGCCTTTCTTCCCTGCTTTTACCTTGTCTTTATTTTCGTTCTCTGTTCATTATTTGCTGCATCTGTTCACTGCTACTGTGAGGAGTTAAAGAATTTCAGATCTGCCCAAAGTTCTCAGAACCAGAATTGATACACAAGAATTTCACATCTTGAAGCCTGCGATCTCTCTCCTAGGTCTAAAATCAAGAAAGTTCATAACTTTCTAACCATCAAACCAGCTGTCAGAAGTTCTTCAAACTTGGGGGGTCTTTGTACCCTCCCTGGGCCCTACAATCTATCAGCTTTGCAGCTCCATTGGAGCCACACAGGTCCACCCGCACTTCTCTCTCTTTGGCTCCATCGCAGGTGACTTTCTCTCTCCAGCCGATTGGACCTTTGGTCTGATTTCTTTTGTTAATTTAGCTTTTAGCTTGTGGGGGTTAGTTCTATCTTATTCCTTTTGTTTCCTAGTCTGTTTGGGTTAGTCTCACATAGCTACTGGGAATTAAACTGTTGCTTGGGGTTATAAACTGCTGGGGTAGTTACTTGTAATCTGCTTCTGTATTAAAGGGCTTAGTAGACATCAATACACATTTCTGACTGAGAGGTAAGTTGGAGATGTGTGGGACCATTGAGTTTATTGCACATGTTCCTTACTACATTATCTCAATGGTTAGAATTATTGTTTTAATTCCTTGTACATGTTGTGTAGATCTGTCTACAATTTTCTAATATGACACATAGTAATATGCCCTTACCTCGCTTCTAAGTAACAACAAATGACTGGACCCAACTAACCATGAATGGAAGGAATCACTTCTCAATGTTCTAAGGGCTCAAAATCTGATCTTTGTGTTTGAATCCTCTGTTCTCCACTTGCACACACATTTGATGGTGTCCTCTGTGAATTGGGAGGGATTCAACTGTATGAATGCCCAAGCAAGGGTCTTCGTACACAGTTCGAATGACAAAAGCCTTGAGATTTCATATGATGACTTCTCTTCTGCCAAGGAGCTTATGAAGTACCTTGAGAAGACATAGAGTGGGAAGATTGGTCTTCACACAGAGACTGTCTAGGATTGGTTGCACCACCTTTCTTTGTGAGTTGATTGCTTCCAATGCAGAGGCAAGTATATATGAATCCTTTGTCTTAATTGAATCTCATTTGTTGGTACGACCAACTGACTTGACATGTGTAGACTCTAGGTCTACCGCATATGCTTGCAATATGTTGCAACGGTTTTAGGGGGACCAGAAGGACAAGGAAGAATGAGATCATCCTATGAGTGGGGACGAGAGATGAGGTCGACGTCATTTCAGTTGGCACTTTTACTATTTGTTTTAGTCATGCTGGATATTTGAAATCAAAAAATTTTTATTATGTGCCTGGATTCAGTAGGAATTTGGTTTCAGTTCAAAGACTTACTGATGAAGGTTATAGTCTTTCATTTAATGATGATTTGATTATCTCTTTCAAAGGCAAATTTGTTGCCTCTAGATATGGAATGAATGGACTATATTTTCTTAAATCTGTTTTGAATGAATCCAACAATTCCAGTATGACTATTAGTGTAACAAAATGAAAGAATTCTTTAGAAACTAAATTTATCTCTGGCATCTTAGGCTAAGCCACACTGATGTAGACAAGATTAATAGATTGCTAAGGGATGGACCTCTTGAAAGTCTTGAGGCACAACCTTATCTAACCTGTAAGTCATACTTACAGGGGAAAATGGCTGACAAGTCCTTCCCCAAGAAGGGAGGTTTGAACCAAACTAAACCACAACTTAAATTGGACCAATGGTTCAACCAAATGAACCTAAACAAAGACATAAACCAAAGAAACAAAACAACTAAAACAGCAACTCAAAGAACCAAAATCATGATTAACTATTAGCCCTCCTTCATAAGTCTTCAATTCTGCATCACCAATATGTTTAGAAGGCATAAACCAGGGTTCCCTAGAAGTTTCCAGACCTGGTTTGGCCATTTGAGCTTCGAAACCATCCACCGAAACTTCCAGGTTTCAACCGAAATTTTGCAGTTTTGCAAAATATTTCAATTTCGAGCTTGGTCGAAAAACCAAGCTTGAAACCAAAACGTGGAACCTTGTTTCAAATCCATTTTACATGTTGACAATAGAATCACATATAGTGTAATACTTGCACAGAAGAAAAACATGAAATACAAGGAAAGTTGACCAAAAGTTAAAAGTGCAAAATTATGAGTATCATGAATAACTTTATCAATATTTTACCTTTGTTAACCTTGCAGGCAGATAATATTCGAAATGCAGTGTTGGCCACATCTGACGAGAGCTTCCTTGAAAGCCATGAGTAAACCACACCTTTGCAATCATTAAGGGCATCCATCGCATTAGACTCCCCAGTTACATCTGCATTTGCAGAAATAGTTGATTCTGTCGCTGAAATGCGTAGAGCAGCTTCCATAATAGCAGGCTGGCAAATTGGTCTACAACACTCCTTAAGCGGGTCAACACTGCTGCATGAATCGAGTAATTTGCTTGTATTTACCATATCCTCAAATGTGGTTGCATCCTTCACAGGACAGGACCCACCAGTAAGGTTTGTTGAATTTATGGAGCAAAGTGTAGGTATAGTATTGTTTGCCCCTCTGCTGGATAATATACTAATAATATCCAAAAAACAATCATTGGCCAATCCCTTACGCAAAACCAGTTCATCAGACTTGACACCGTAATAACCTTGGAAGATGCGGAGCAAACTATTAACCTGGGGACAACAGATTACATTCCCTACGAGTGCTGCCAAAGGTGCAGCACAGTCATCTGCTGTTCTCTCCATGATTTTTGAAATAGCAGAAAAGTTTACCACGCATCTCCCGGTCAAGACTGGCTCATAAGTAGTAGGGAAGGAAGGGTACATTGGTGGCAACGGTTCTGCTGGAATTGGATAATGTGGAATCACGGAAGGTGATATTTCTATAGGATCAAAAATCCCACTACTAGGAGAGTCAGCAAGCACAGCCGTGGAAATGAGAGAACCAGGCTCAAGTTGTGTTTGCACTGCCACTACATCTCGAAAACTAGATAAGAAGATGGCAAAGAACAAGAACCGATGGCACAAAGAACCTGAAAGAAAACATTAGCATGCTTCAATATTTTGGCATCTGAATTAAATAATTTAGTTTTACCTATCAAAAAATAAATAAAAAAATAAAAATAAAAATTGGCATTTGCAAAAGCAATTAAGCATGCATGTAATGAAAGAGTAATGCAGACAACATATCTTGCAAGCAATGAAACCCTCACACGATCAGTCTCCTCTTGCATACCATTTATTCAAAATTGAACAGGCAGTTGTGCAACATGGATGAGAAGAATTGATTTTTTGTTACTAACGGCGCTGTACAACCATGGATTAAAAAAAGAATACTCCCTCTATTCCACAAAGATAGTCCCATTTGAGGTTTTTCGCCATCCTAAAATTTGTCCGTTTTAAAAGCAACATATGTTTTGTTGTATCCCCCATAATGCCCCCATTTAATAATCCACACATTTATTTTATTTTAGTTGAGAGGAGAATCTCTCAGTCAAACAACAGTAGATAGCAGTGGGAGAGTCGATGAGGACACAGTCTTCAAGAAAGAACATTTGTCATAATTGTTTCCCTCTGGTACATAAGCCAAACTAATAAGGGTAATGTCGGAATAGGATTCGTGAAATAATCCTAATCACCTATTTCTAGGGACAAGGAGAACCAAGAATAAACAGAATCGCAGGGCAGGAGTAAAAACCAGAATGAGAGAATTTCTGTGACTCGCAGCAGAACAACCTGATTGAGACAAGACCCTGGCCGAGTGTGCCCATTAGTGAGGTGAATGAATACTCAAAATTTGATCCAGATATGACGGCTGGATGTTAAGTTAGTCGACTGTCACAGAATTAGAAAGTTATTGTACTGTCACAGAATTAGAAAGTAATCTGAATCGAAAATTAGAATGTCAGAAAACTTAAGGCAAACAGAGATTAGTAACCCTGTCTATAACAGTATTCAAAATCCTAAAAGATAGGATCTTTTCCAAATCCTAAGAGAAATCCGGCCAAAACTAGACCAGGAGGAGAAAATAGAAGTTGCTAATTTGGTAAGGGGACAGGAAACAGCAGCTGATTAGCTATGGACCTGTAACACCATGCGCAGGTTTATTAACTTTAAAAACTTAAATTCAAACAACTGAACAGGATACTCAGGTAAAAGATCAACAAAATATGGAGATGATGACTGAAGTCTGAATTAGAAACTAACAGAAATTAATAGAAAGTATTCCGTGGAAGTAGGCAGATTCAATGGATTATGAAACTCAATAGATGAAGAAGAAGAACTGAATTAAAGACCTTACCCACTTGGATTTCAGGAGAATGAAAGAAGAAAATAGAAAATAAAAAGGAAGTGATATGGTTGAGCCTCCCACTCAAACCTAGGTTAGAATCCCACAAACCCATCTAGTCTCCCACTACGGTTTCTGCATCCAACAAAATAACAGCATAAAGCCATCCAAGCAATTGTCAAAATCGTGCGAGTCTAGAGACTCTCCACCCCTTTCCCTCTTCTTTATTAAATAAAACTGCCTTGTTACAAAAATAGCAAGTCTCATTGGCTAATGGAGAGATTCAACAAAATAAAAACTTAATAAAGCTTACAAGGAAATATAAACTCCAAAATAGACACCGAACAAATCTAACATTGTCATTGACTAGCACAAATTAGTAACTAAATCTCGACAGCTCCAAATCTTCTAGAAGATGCTCCATCCAATCAGAAACCTGGCCTCCTATTTAATATCTCCATGCAAGGACTCTATGAGCCCCAAAAATCTGATAAATATCTTCCACAATTGGTGCTGGTGGATGGCAACATGGGAAAAACATAATCTGGAAATTATGGGCATTATTATAACCAACAAATGGGCCCAAAAGGGGTCATTGATTGGAGCAATGGCAAAGGGCTCTTTCCACCTAGGCAGTGGTGCGGGTTTGAGTCCTGGGAACCAGCCTCTCCATAAAGGGGGTAAGGCTGTCTACCTATATACCCTCCCAGAACCCTGCTTAAGTGCGGGAAGCCGTTGTACACTGGGTAACGGCCTTTTTTAAATGGGCCCAAAGCATGGTCCTCAATCTGGCCCACAAAAGTGGACCAAGGGCAGGCTGATTGGGCTGGCTGAATACCACTAATCTTTCTTTTCTTCCTCAAACATCGAGCTACATCAGTTTGAATTAGTGGAGATTAATGCATTAACAACAGCCTCTTTAAGATGTGGGCTTTTTCAAAGAAGACAGTCTTTTTCGGACAGAGGGAGAAGAATAAAATCTATAGTTCTATTTAGCTATGAACAAAAATCTTCTCGAGAATTAATGAGGGGGGTAAAATACACAGTTTCCCAGAGTTGATTAAGGGCATCGTCCCTTTTCCATATTAAACAACTTGGAAGCTCATAAATATATATATATATATATATATAAACATATATATACATATAAACTTGGAAACTCAGCCGCTTGAATTGGTTAAGATGGTGTCAGCAGGGTGATGGTGATGCTCCTAGTTGAGAGGTTTGGATATGCTCCACAGACCATCAGATCAGTTTTGGGTGTTTGGACTATCACATCACAAGATATTGGATAATAACCCTCACTAACTATTTGGGATACTTTTGAACGGTCAAAACCTTTCTATTTTGCATGATATTAATGTTGTTGATAGGTCATGGAGTTACCTATCCAACGAGAACAAAATTTTGCAATTCTTACTATTATTGTGAGAGACATGACCACTTTACTCATTGTTTTAGGTTTTTGTCTGATAAAGTCTAATCTCGTTTTTCAGAAAGGTAGTCCATATAGGGCTGCAAACAAGCTTATTTGCTATGTTGAGTTACGAAATTTGAGCATTTGGGTATTAATATTGGTCTAAAGTAATAATTGTGGATGATTTCTCCTTCATTATTGCATTTTTCCCAAGGTAGCAGCCTCGTTGACAACTTGACTTTGCTAGTTTGATTTTCTAAGCTTTCTACTTATTTCTTCTACTATTCTTGATGTAGCAGCGCTCCGATGGATCAACCCAAACCTGCTCCAGAACCCGGACCAAGACCCAGATCCAATTTGGGTTCCAAGTTACTAATTTGGATTCAAGATTAATAGAATATTCTAGGATTTTATTTTATTTTGAGAATATTTGTTATCTTTTATTTTAGGTTATTTTGGAGTAGCTATTAGGTAAGTAGAAATTTCCAATTTTAGTTTTATTGTGTTTCCATTTCATTAGACTTTAATTTAGAAAGCAATTAGGATTTTCTATTTCAGTTTTAAGAGTTTTTATTTTGATTTAGTATAAGTAAGGCATGTAACCTAAGAAATTAGTCAATTGAATTGAAGAAAGAATGAAGTTGTGACAGGCCTGCGTGGCTGTCTTCTCCCCCCTTCCCCATTCTCTCTCTTATTCCCCCCCCTGTCCAGCGAGACAACCCCCCTTTCTTCTCTTTCCTGCAATCTTTCTTCTCTCCCCTCTTCTTTCTTCTTCCTCTCCCATCGATATGCTACCTCTTCTATTTTCTGTTTCTACTAAACCATTACTGTTACTCTGTTTTTTGGGTAACATAAACAGCCCTGGTTGTTGGAGTCGATCCCCATTGATACTCCTCTGATGGGTCTGCAAAGTTGGATCAATCTCCCTTGATCCTTCTTCTTTCCTCTGATTTTTTTGGATGTGCTTAAACCTGCTGTAGGGGCGACCAAAACCCTCTGAAATGAGTCCTTAATATTGCACCAAACAAAGAAGACTTTGACCTGCAACTAAACTGTTCAAACACTTTCGCCAGGTTCTGTTTCAGGGGTCTCACTCACTTCTCTTGATTGCTACTACCAGTGATCCTTGTGGTGGCTTTAGAGTACAAAGGGTTGAGAGTTCAAATCTGAGAAACCTTGAGAAGTTGGGCGAATGGGTTCATTGCTAGTTCGAATTGAGGAGTTCCTGGTTTTCCGCCACTATTCAGTCTCATGGAAGAAGAAGACTTAAAGTTTCTTTTCCTCTCTTAGTCATTATCCTTCTTTATTGCTTTTTTCCTTTTGTGTTAAAGTCATATTAATATTTTCCAAGGTTACCCTTCCCCTCTCCTTATATTCTCCTCTATCCTATACTTTAAGTCCCACTCCCATATTACCCCTCTCAACTCATACGTTACATAAGGCCTTTCGTTTTTTGTGTAAAAGTCCTTTTGTTTTACCTCCATAATGTTGCCCCCTACTTTATCCTCTTATTTACACCCTGCCATTGAGTTGAATGCCCTTCCTAGTTTGACCCTAAGCAATAAATCAAATTCCCACTTAGGAATTTCTGGGTATTTACAAAAGTGCGATTACCTCTTGGTACTAGAGTATTTGCCTTTTGGGTAGGTCACTTAATTACCAAATTGCCACTGTTTCTAGACTTTAGCTCTAAGCATTTAGGTGGACCCACCGGCTCCTTATTATCTAGTATCAGAGCAAATTTCCTGTCAACTCCTTTACTCCAATGGTTGCTCACACCACCCCCTCATTTGAACTGTTGACTCGGTTACTTCGACAGAATGAAGAGATGTTGGAGATGATTAGAGTTTTTCAAGAAGAAAGGGAAGCATATAGGATACAAAGGGAAGCACAAGCTGTTACCCTCCAGGACATTAACACAAGGCTTGATGCCCTAGAGTCACGTATTCGAAAGCCCGGCGGACAGCAAGGTCACGTTACTCATGACATTGTGACAAACCTCGAGAACCATGCCCCCATCTAGAGCCATTACATCAAGCTCTGCTATCGATGTTGAAGATGAACGAAACGATCCGATGAAGGATGTTTCTGAAGAACCGATCGATGGCCCGATCTCATTTGTGAAGCCCCACCATCCGATTCCGATCAAAGTCATATCATTTGTTGACGACCATCAGAAGATCATGACTGTTGATCGCGATCGCGAGGTGCACTAGATCTTTACCCCTTTGGAGCCATTGATCGAGTGGTGTTGATTCTCTTCTTCTATAAAACTCGTGGACGAGTTTTTCTAAACAACAGGGGAGTTGATGCAACAGCGCTCCGATGGATCGACCCAAACTTGCTCCAAAACCCGGACCAAGACCCAAATCCAATTTGGGCTCCAAGTTACTAATTTGGATTCAAGATTAATAGAATATTCTAGGATTTTATTTTATTTTGAGAATATTTGTTATCTTTTATTTTAGGTTATTTTGGAGTCGCTATTAAGTAAGTAGAAATTTCCAATTTTAGTTTTATTGTGTTTCCATTTCATTAGACTTTAATTTAGAAAGCAATTAGGATTTTCTATTTCAGTTTTAAGAGTTTTTATTTTGATTTAGTATAAGTAAGGCATGTAACCTAAGAAATTAGTCAATTGAATTGAAGAAAGAATGAAGTTGTGACAGGCCTGCGTGGCTGTCTTCTCCCCCCTTCCCCATTCTCTCTCTTATTCCCCCCCCTGTCCAGCGAGACAACCCCCCTTTCTTCTCTTTCCTGCAATCTTTCTTCTCTCCCCTCTTCTTTCTTCTTCCTCTCCCATCGATCTGCTACCTCTTCTATTTTCTGTTTCTACTAAACCAATGCTGTTACTCTGTTTTCTGGGTAACATAAACAGCCCTAGTTGTTGGAGTCGATCCCCATTGATACTCCTCTGATGGGTCTGCAAACTTAGATCAATCTCCCTTGATCCTTCTTCTTTCCTCTGATTTTTTTGGATGTGCTCAAACCTGCTGTAGGGGCGACCAAAACCCTCTGAAATGAGTCCTTAATATTGCACCAAACAAAGAAGACTTTGACCTGCAACTAAACTGTTCAAACACTTTCGCCAGGTTCTGTTTCAGGGGTCTCACTCACTTCTCTTGATTGCTACTACCAGTGATCCTTGTGGTGGTTTTAGAGTACAAAGGGTTGAGAGTTCAAATCTGAGAAACCTTGAGAAGTTGGGCGAATGGGTTCAAAGCCTCTGTGATGCAGCAGCGCTCCAATGGATCAACCCAAGCCTGCTCCAGAACCCGGACCATGACCCAGATCCAATTTGAGTTCCAAGTTATTAATTTGGACTCAAGATTAATAGAATATTTTAGGATTTTATTTTATTTTGAGAATATTTGTTATCTTTTATTTTAGGTTATTTTGGTGTAGCTATTAGGTAAGTAGAAATTTTCAATTTTAGTTTTATTGTATTTCTATTTTATTAGACTTTAATTTAGGAAGCAATTAGGATTCTCTATTTCAGTCTTAAGAGTTTTTATTTTGATTTAATATAAGTAGGGCATGTAACCCAAGGAATAAAAAAGTTGATTAATAAAGAAATAAGTGATTGTGCAACTCCCCTCCCCCCTGCGTGGCTGTCTTCTTCCCCCTTCTTCTTCTTCTTCTTCTTCCTCTTCTTCTTCTCTTCTCTTCCCTGCGATCTCACTTTTCTCTCTCTTCCTCTCTCCTTCTCTGTGAGGAAACCCCCTTCTTCCCTCTTGGTGCGATCACCCTCCCTGTGCGACTTCTCTTTCTCTCTCTATCTTTCTCTCTCTTATTCCTTGTTCTTCATCTTCCTGCACTCACTTCTGCCATCACCAAACCAGTGGACCTGAGAGGGACTCAACCGATCTCCCTCAATCCTAACTCTCCTAACCTGAGATTTTGACTGAAGGAAATATTCTTCTGGGCAATCAGAAACCCTAAGATTTCAGTGCCTGTGATCGACCCTGTTGAGAACTTGAGGTCTGATTCATGGCTGACCCTGCAACTACCGCCTGGAGGAATTTCAGAACTTTAATACTTGATCAAAGCTTGTTGTTAGATGTTGTTGAGTCTTGGATTCAATAAATCTGGGGAAGGCAATTCTGTTCACAAATTTTCCTGAGATTTGGAGCCTTGGTTAGGTGGCTGAATCGATCTCAAGTTTCTGGTTTCCGCCTTGGTTATTCTGTTTGTCATGGAGAAGGCGGGAGCCTTGCTCATGATAATTACAAGTATGCCCTGCCCACTAAGTTGAGTTCTATTTAACCTATTCTTGAACCTGATTAATCTAATTACCCTTTAGTACTATAGCTATTCTGTTTCCCATTCACAATTATTATTTTCCAGAACACCCCCTTTAACCCATATCCGCCATTTTGCTACTTTTAGCTGGGAGTTTTCTCAGAATTATGATTCTGCCACTCCATTAAGAATTCCTGGTTATTTACAAAAGTGCCACTCTACCTTGTGAACTTCAATTTAATTACCACATTGCCACTGATGCTATTACGCATTTAAGTGGGCCCACATCCAATCGGGTTGGTTCTCTTGGGGCCCACCGGCCCCGCATTAATTCTCTTCCATTATTACTGTTGCTTTCTTATTTTCTCCATCAAATCTTCTCGTTCAGTTTTGGGATTTTCTCCTTTGGACTCCCCTTGGGGCCAATTACCCACAGGCATAATGGGGGCTTTTTCATTCCCTTGCCTGCATCAATTTTGGTAAGCCAAAAGATTCCTCTTCCCTACTGAAGTATGATATGAATCTTTATTTTGTCATCAAACTAATAAAGTGGTGAATATACTCTCGAGTCTCGAGGAGACAAAATAGGTGGCAAGGAGAAAATATTCAGAAGACGAGTGATGATACCCTCCAACAGCTGGAATCTTCTGAAGAGATAGAATATGAAGAAAAGGAAGAGGAACCAGTAGAAGATGATGAGGAAGGCAAGGCTGAAGAAGAAATTGGTGTTGAAACAAACAAGGAAGAAGCTACATAAGAATTCAGGGAGAAATCTGTTGAAGCTACTACAATGGCTCAAGAGAAGACACTTACTACAGAAGAGCCTCAAAAGAATGTCACCTCCAATTGATCCTATTTATTTTGAGTTAATCGTTAATTAATCGCTGCTGCTTCATGCTATCAACTTGTTTAATCAATTATTGGTTTCTGTTTCCTCAGTTTTCTCCATCAATTTCTGAAATCCTACTTTAAATCCACTTCTTCAAATCTGAACTTTCTGAAACTGATATTGCTTTCTGATTTCTGGACTTAAGTTTACTAAATAATGACTGATTATTGCCCTAATCAAATTCTGGATTAGCCGCCCTGCCATCAATTCGGCTGTTCTAGGTTTCTAAACTATAATCCTAGCACCAATAGGACTCCTCATCAACTTGGTATCTAACCATCAGATTCAAATCGAATTTTACTGAACCATTCCCCTCTCTTATTGAGCACTCAACCCTATTTTGAGTAAGTTTTAAAATTTTCTCTTAAATCTGGTTTGTTCCTCACCTACGGTTCTGGAATTTCCTCCGCTTTCTAAACCCTAACCATTATGTCTTAGGAGACTAGGAACCCATTAGTAGGGCTATAAACAAGTTTATCTGTGGTCCTGAGTTAAGGAATATGAGGTATTGGTATTAGTCTGGAGTAATAAATGCACCACCAAATTTCCACATACCATATCTATAAGAAGCAATAAAAAGAAAGAGAATCCCAATTTAAGGTTCAACCATTTCCACAACGGTAGAACGCAATAAAGTGCACAACTAAAACTCAAATAAGTACCAATGTATTCATTCTCCAATCTCTATGAAATAGTGAACTACTCAAGAACTTACCCTTACACTGAACAATGGCCCTAAAACAATCCATCATTCCACTAATCATTACACAACATTAGATCCACTCATAAAGTGCCCTTATGGCACCACGTCCTCTACAAACCAAATAGCTTGCACAGACTCGTATTTCAGTACCTGTAACAGTATTATCATGAGAATGAAACAAAAAAATAAACAAATAAATAAAAGAAAAGAAAATATTATAATGAAGTAAAGAAACTAAGATGAACTGCAGAATAGAAAAAAGCATACACCAATTCATTGTGATATAGGGTCAACAGTGACAAAGGAAGCATTATTAGTTCTGTCAATAAGTACATCAGGGCAAGCACCTAGGCCAAAGCACAACCATAAAAGGCAAGCTTGGTGTGTGTGTGTGTGTGTGTGTGTGTGTGTGTGTGTGTGTGTGTGTGTTTTCAATCATAGTTATCAAGGCGGAAAGGCGAACAAGGCGAACAAGGCGTTTGAGGGTCTTCCTAAGCCCTTTGGTGATAAGGCGGGCATAAGGCATCGCCTAGGAGAATAAAGCGTTCTAATTTTACTTTATTTTATCATGTAAACACTTTATTTGGCACAAATATCATATTAAAAATTATAGAATTCTACTTATATGCTAAATAAAGATTAAAGATTCATACCAATATAACAAAAGCATCAGAAAAACAATTCAATAAAGTCAATAAACTCAAAAATCATTAAGCAACATCAAGTCGTCAAAAATCAATATTAAATCACATCAAGCCATCAAAAATCAACATTTAGATAAATGTTTTTGTTCTTTAATAAGTTTGACTGGTCAAATGATTTTATTTTTATATGAAATTTTGTTGTATTATGTATAGCACAAAACCAGCCTTTCAACAAGTCTAAAATTACTTAAATCTGAGTTGTAATGACAAAGTTAATGATGCAAATGCCTTGGCTTAGCTGGACCGAACTGACCCTATTTGGAGGCCTAAGCCAAGACGGAACCAACCCAAACAGGTTTTCTAGTCTGGCAAGGGTTGGTAGGCTATCGAACCGACCTTATTTGGAGGCCCAAGCCAAGACATAAACAACTCAAACCGATTTTGTCTAGCAAGGATTGGTAGGCTACATAGAAGATTTTATTTCTATGTTATTCTTATTTTATTCTCTTTGTTCTAGAAGGAAAGTAGATACGTAGGAGTTACCCTTTGAATTAGTTTGTTACTATTTTTGTTCGGTTTCCATTATTATGCTAGGGACTTTTTCTTTAAATTGATATAATTCAGTGAAGAAATGAGCTGATAATTGAATGAAAGAACTGGGTTTTATTTGAAGAAAGTTGCATGCTTGTGTGTGCAATCTTCCTTCCCCCCCCCCTCTTCTCTCTTTCTATTTCTCTCTCTTTCTCTTTATCTCTTCTTCTTCTTCTTTTCCTTCCTCTTTTATCACTTCCGTTTTCCCTTTCCTATACTGCCAATAGTACTGGTTTGTGAAGAGTTCCACAAATCTTCATCATCCCAACCCAAATCGATCTCAAGTTCCGAGATTCTAATCTGCAGTGATGGCTGACCAACCTTGCAGAGTTTGAGGGCTGAAGTACTTCCCTGTAGAGAGAAACAACTTAGGTCGCACAGCTGGTTCTTCCTCTACCGCCAGCCCTAACTTGTAGAAATCTTATTGGTTGTAATCCTTGATCTTTGGGTCTGTTCTTGGATGGATACAACAGGGATCTGATTGGACAAGACTCGCTCAAATTTGATGATCGATTAATGTTCATGTGCTAGAGTTATTTCAAAATAACTAAACCTGATCCTCTGCCTCTGTTCATAGTCTCAAGGAAGAAGAAGAGCAAAAGTCCTCTTTTCCTCTCTTCGTCGATACCCCTTTCTTTATATCTTTTGTCTTTGGTGCTAAAGTCACATTAGTGTTTTCCAAAATACCCTTCCTCTAACCTATTATTACCCCTTAGCCTTTTGCTTTAACTTTGCTTCCTAGTTTGTCCTCAAACAATAAATAGTATTTCGCTTGGTGTCCCATCTTCTTTGCATTCCTAACAACCCCCTTCTATTTCCTGATTTATTATAAAATTGCCACTAACCTTAGATCTGAGCTTTTGCACAATTGATGGGCCCATAAGCGGTCCAATTCCAGTTTTGGAACCCGGATCCGCATCAATTAAATTTTGGTCAAACTTATTCAAAAGTGTATGAATGTTGTTAAAATCGCCTGAATGAAAATAATTTTATGAACATCAAACAAAATATTATTTTACCAGATTTTTGGTTTTTAACACTGCCTTACCATGATAAGATTTATAAAATTTTCAGAATTGAGAAAAACCCCAACATTTGAAAGTTGAAAATCGCCCCTATAGCCAAAAATCCAGTTTTTGTTCTTGGACTGGGGGTGGACTTTTTATATTTTTTGGAATTTGATTTTTAAACTATTTTTATTAGATTCAAATAGGGGGTATTTGCTTATACATAAATAATATCTTATGCAAAATAACAAATAAATAAGTGCCAAAACAAAAGGCGACATGCAATGCAATAAGGTGACAATCGCCTAGGCCCTGGGCAAACCTTCTAGATGCCAAGGCGCCACGACGTCTTGGTAACTATGTTTTCAATTATGTGCATAGTTGTCAAAGTGCTAGGCGACTCAAGGTGTTGGAAGGCCCTCAGCGTTTAGGCGATAATGCAGCTGCTAGGTGGCGCCTAGGTGAGTTAAGTGTGCATGAACAATTTTAAAACATGGATACAGTTTTATTCTCACTTCTCAAAACCAAAAGGACATAAACCATGTGGCAGGGTTCATGGACAAACAAGTTCACCCTATATATATATATATATAGAAAAGGCTAGGTATGACACCAATATACCCATATCTGTGTATATCTCTCTCGTCTTCCCTTGGAAAATTCCCCTATGCCCTCCTATCCCAACCCTTTCATTGGTTGAGCCACTAGCTCCAGGAAAGCCAGTAGCATACCTAACCTCCGCCCATATATATATATATATATATATTCTCTTTTCCCTCATTATCCCTTTGTCTATAATTTTCACAATTAAATTAAAGCCAAATAATTTAGGTAAAACAACCAACTGACCAAGGCAGCTAGTAGTACAGAAGGATTCTGACTTTGGTTCCTTCGTCCCACGATGAAATCTTCTTCTCCCTTCCTTTCCTTCTTATGATTTTGTATTTTGTTATTTTACTTCTTTTTTTTTTTTTAATACAAAGGCATAATCACATGCATCACACTATATATAAGCATTCTACACAAAGCTAATCAAAACATTAGAAAAGACATTTACAACAACTTAGCCTTTTCCTAATTAAATGGGGTCGATGACATGGATCCGTGTGTGAAAATATTAATACAAAAGCCATTTAATCTTAAATAATAAAAAATAAAAAATAATAATAATAATAATAATAACCAAAGCATTCAAACAATAAGGTGGTGGACTGCCTATGTCCCAAAAATAAAAAAGCCTTTTAGGAAACTCTCTGACAACTATGATTATGTGTGTAGACATCTTATGTAGTAATAAGGGGATTCTCTTCGTATCATCCGGCAACATTAACTTAGGGGACTCTCTCTCTCTCTCTCTCTTGTCATGGGGTTAATAAGGAAGATAAAGACATGTTGGATTGCTGAGAGTGAAGACAGAAGAGGGGAGAACTGAATGTTGGGTGCGGTGAAAATTGTAGACGGAAGAATAGGATTTTGGGATTTTAGGGTTGAAGATCTAATAAGGATAAAATGATCTATAGAATTAGGAAGTTTTAGTTCAAGATACAATAAGGGTAAAATAGTATTTTCTATTTCAAAAACTAATATCTCACTCACGGTGCTATGTTCTAGGGGGCAAAACGTAATAAATGAAACGTAAGGGGGTGGATGTAATTAGGTCAAACCTCAGGGGAGGTATATGTAAATCTCCCTATATTATATTAAGATAAAAATGAATACAATGGGAATAGGACTCTAAATCCTATCTATAACAAGAAACCAATAACGAAGAAACTAAACTAACCTTAGCAACTGACTTAAACTAAGAATTATAAGACAACCCCCCACGGTATAGAGGTCTATGTGGGTCAATAGACCACCAACCGAGAGTAACACTTAACATTCCCCCTCAAGCTGGAGCATAGAAATCACTCATGCCCAGCTTGGAACACCCTTATAGAAAAACATGCCAAATGATATAGACCTATATGCTGGGATACACTACCAAAGGAGGAAGAAGAAGGCCCAAAACAGCCAGCCCTTAGGATAAGGTCGAGCCCAACTGATCCTCTATTTTTGGACCCTTATTAGTGCTTATTCACTTTTCAGTTTGAGCTTTTAGAAGGCCCTTCAAGTTGCCCACCAAGCCAAACAAGTACAGTTGTCCACAAGGCCCTCCTTGTTGCCTGCAGTCTTTTCTTATAGCTGGTATTTTTTCCAATTATGTTTGACTGATCAAAATGCTTTGCACAAATTGAATTGTCTTCTAGAATGTCCCTAGTAGTTGCCTTTTATGATTTCTTAATCTTCAAGTTATAGATTAGTTACTAAACTATATTAGAACTAACTTCTATTTTGTAAGTTTTCACTCTCTAATTAAGAGAGGTTGTTGTACCAATTTTACCCAATTAGAATTTTGCAGCCAATGCTAGCTCCAATCTCATGAAAAATGATGAAAAACAGATAAAAAGTTGTGAGTGAGAGGCCCAGGATGAGATAGCCATTATCCCACCCACAACTATCCTTCTTCATCCTTTTCTTCTTTTCTTTATTGCCACTGTGAAAGAGTGTCTGAGAGTTGTTTCAAGCCTACTTGAAGACCAAAAGTATAATTGGAAGATCAGTTTGAAAACCTACCAAAACCAGTGATGCAGCACCGAAGGCACCAAGGGTTTACACAAAAAGGACCAAAAGGGTCAACCCAAGTGGCTGACTGGGTCGACCAGATCTGGCCTAAGATAGCCCACGGTTTGGGCTAGTGATGGGGGGATATTAGATCTTATTTAGTTTCTAATTTTAGTCATATAATTAGTTTCTAATTCCTGTGTCAAATAGTTTCTAATTTCAGTTTAGATCTAGTTTCCTGTTTACAATCTCAATTTTAATAACTACATGTAACTAGTTTTTTAGTAACTCAGTTTTGTTAGTTTCTAAATTCGAAGTTACTATTATTTGTAAACCTGCCCATCATTATTATAAATAAAGAGGAGGGTATACTACAGCCCACGATTTTGATTTTAGAAAAAAGAAAGCCTTTGTTTGCCGCTGCCGCTGGTTTCCATGGCTGCTCCTTGTGTCTGATTAAGGAAGAAAAACTTGGTGTGTGATCCAAGTGACTCCTTGCGGCGTGTAGTCCAGGAGGTCTTCTTCAGGCTCTACTATTCTCTTCAATTTCTCTCTATTCTCAAGGCTTTAACACTGCTACAAATCAGGTATGCTTATTTCTGATTCTGCCAGATTTTCTGAAAAAACAGAGCACTCAGCCCTTACTGGAAGAACCAGTTCTAGTTGTTGGAATGTTCCAATATTTTGGTCGAAGATTCCTCCCTGTCCAAGTAAGGTTCGATCCAAATTGGAGCCCCATCTGATCACTGATTAGTGAGATCTAAAAAATCTCCTTTTTTTGTCTTTTAGTGGTCTGTTGTGTCCAGAACTGAAGCCGATTGCTGTGGTTGAATTTCTACTGTTGTCTTATAACTTTGGTTCTTGTTTACTATTGGTCTGAACTTATATGATCTATCAGAGGTCCCTGGTTGTGGTTATTTAATTTTTACTGTTCTGTCCTAACCAATACTGATGGTCTGAGATCGATGGACTGCTGATTTATTATTGTTTTGCTGGTTTGTTATTGCTGGTATATTAGGTACTTGGTTGTTCTTTGGTTAACAAGTTCCTGCGGTTTTGGGTCAAGTTTGCTTGTCAAATCTAGTCCTACATTAAATGATATCAAAGCATCGCTGAGAACAACACCCCTACCCTAGTTTCTCTTATGGAGATTTTACAGAATATGAAAACTGAGATGAAGGTTGAACAGCAAGCTTTGCGGACTGAATTGAATGTGAGGTTGCTGGCTATGGAGACCTATTACTGCCGAAATCCCCAAAGCTAATCCTGCACAAGCACAGAAGGCAGAGGCCCAGAGGTATTTCCGGGATTAGTCCTCTAATGCCTCAGTTAGTGACCGGCAGAACAGTGTATTCACAGGAGTAATGGTGGGTGTCGGTATACCTCCTGGTGTCCCTTTTCGGTTTCCTCTTATAGGGTTGCTGGGCCTAGGGTTTCGGAAACCCCCTTCGGGAATCTCCCCCTCACGTGGTTAGGAGCCTTGCCCCTTCGGGAACCTTCCCTTCACGTGGTTTGGAGCCTTGCCTCTTCTGGAACCTTCCCTTCACGTGGTTAGGAGCCTTGCCCCTTCGGGAACCTTCCCTTCACGTGGTTTGGAGCCTTGCCCCTTCTGGAACCTTCCCTTCACGTGGTTTGGAGCCTTGCGGCCTTTATCAGATGAGCGACACGCGTCCCTCCCTCAGTTGCCACGTGTCTTGCTTTATTCCATGACAAATTCTGCCGTATTAGCAGCCCCCTTACTTCCACTAGGAGGCTCTTTATGTGGGAGTAACCATCTAATTTATCTTGAGTGCCCCTGCAGTCTTCGGTTTCGGCGTTCGTCCCGAAAACATGGATTTCGGTTGGTTATGTTTGGTTCTGGCCTAAGACACCAACCGAGGTAGTGACCTTCGGTCAGGTCCACTCTGCCTTCGCCTGAGCCCCCTACCGAGGTAGTGACCTTCAGTCAGGTCCACTCGACCTTTGTTTGAGCCCCCTACCGAGGTAGTGACCTTCGGTCAGGTCCACTCGACCTTTGCCTGAGCCCCGTACCGAGGTAGTGACCTTCAGTCAGGTCAACTCGGCCTTCGCCTAAGCCCCCTACCAAGGTAATGACCTTCGGTCAGATCCACTCAACCTTCGCCTGAGCCCCGTACCGAGGTAATGACCTTCGGTCAAGTCCACTCTGCCTTTACCTGAGCCCCGTACCAAGGTAGTGACCTTCGGTCAGGTCCATTCGGCCTTTGCCTGAGCCCCCTACCGAGGTAGTGACATTCAGTCAGGTCCACTCGGCCTTTGCCTGAGCCCCGTACAGAGGTAGTGACCTTCGGTCAGGTCCACTCGGCCTTGGCACGAGATCCCAACTGAGGTTATTGCCTTCGGTTAGGTCAGGGCGAGTCCAGGTGCGGTGATACGCTCGTGCGCTTCGCTAGAGTGTACTTCGGGAATCGTGCGTAGATGTGTATTGCATTTAATGATGCTGGGGAGTCGTATCGATGCACTGCTGCCTACAAATAGTCTCTCTCATTTTGTCATCTTCTACTCATCTCTGACCATTCGTCCTTCATCCTTAACTTCCTCTGACCTTCGGTTCGGCCAGTCATTCAGAAGTAAGTCATGTCCAGCTCTTTAGGTAGTGGCCCCTCGTCATCCGAGGGATGTCCTCGGATTCGTCATCCACATCCACATCTTCGGATGTCTCCTCATCCTCTACTGCTAGTGACATGAGCGGTGAACGTATTAGGGAGGGGCTTCTCGACTCCAGGGCCCAGGCAAACGAGTCCCTGGAGGTCGAAGCCCGAAATACAGTCTCGACCATGACCGAAGAGGAGTTGATGGAGCTCCGCGTCATATAGTGTACCGAACGAGTTCGTCCTTTGGGTACCGAGGCCCGAAGATAAGGTAAGCTACCGAAACCCAAAGGAGCTTTGCTTCTATCGGGATGCCTTCAAGGCTGGGCTTCGGCTCCCCCTTCACCCTTTCTTCAGCCAGGTGTTCCGGCACTATGGCATCTCTCCAGCCCAGCTGACCCCGAACGGGTGGCGGAAAGTCCTGAGTTTCATTGTCTTCTTCTCTCGGATGGGGAGACCTCTCTCCCTTCCACTCTTCCTCAATTGTTTGTCTCTCAGTTCCAACAAGGGGGACTCGAGCTGGTACTACTTTTGCCCTAGGAAAGACCTCCGATTTCTGAACCGATACCCAACCTCGATACACGGTTGGAAGTTGAAGTTCTTTTTCATGAGGGTGTCCGACGGGTTCCCCTTTGGTAATACTTGGGACATCAAACACCTGAAGGACGTGAACTCTGCACCTACCCTCTTCCGGACAGATGCAGAGTCACTGTCGATGGCTAAGGACAAGACCCTCTGTCGGCCAATCGAGTCCAGTAGCATCCAGTCGGATGCCTTCCTGTTCCTGTTCGGGCTTAGCCCGGGTGAGTCCTAGGTTTGCAACTACTTTCGTTTCAGATTTAGCATTCGCGTACTGATCTTTATCCTCTTTTCTGCAGTGCAAATTTCAAGAGCAGAAGCAAGAGCGGCCTCGGCCGAGAGGCAGGCCTAGCTGAAGAAGGCCAGGGCCTGAGATGCCCAGCAGATCAGCCGAAAGGAAAGAAAAGAGGGGCTTCAACTTGGCCCTCCCAAGGAAGAAACCTAGATCCGAAGGCCCTACCGCCGAGGCGGTTCAGGCGCTTGAGGCCCCATACCGCGGCGCATCTCCTCCGAGGGCCTCTTCCCCTGGTGTTGACTTCCGAAGTCCGAGGGGTTGTCATTCTCGGGCCGAAGTTAGGTTCGTCCCTCGGTGGTCCATTAAGGAGGGCGAGACACTGACCATCGGGCGGGTTGCCCGAGAGCTCATCCAGAAGGGGAGCCTGCCAGTAGACGCGGCCGAGGCCCAAAGCCAAGGGACCAAGGTAATGATAACAAGCACTTGTGTGTTTATGGCAGCGGTAATCTTCGATCTTCGGCCTTCAGAAATTTTTTACTCTTTTTTTTTTAACTATTGATCTCTTTCAGGCTCAGGATCAAGTCGGCCAATTGACTATCCGAGCCGAAGCCCTGGCCAGGGACCTCGAGGAGTCCGAGCGTGAAAAGTCGACCCTCGACAAGGAGCGCATAGTCCTCCTTGAGAAAGTGGAGCATCTGGAAGCCGACCTCCGCGCACAGCAGGAGGGCGAACGGAAGCTCCGAGAGCTGGAGGCGCAGATGGCCACGAAGTTGAGGGAGGCCAAAACCCGAGCCATCGAGAGCTACAAGTCGTCTGAGGACTTTAGGGAGGAGGTGAAGCATGCCAGCGCCCCCGGATTCATTATGGGCGCCACCAATGTTCGAGACGAGACTGGGTCCTCGAACATCATCCCGAGGTGTCCTTAGAGGGGAGTGGCCTTATCTTTGAAGACACCTATGCAGCTCCTACCGCCACCAATGTCGCAGATGGCGAGGACAGCGGCAGTGAGGGAGAGGGGGCCCATGCTTCTCGTGAGGTCCCTCTTACTCCTGGGCGAGGAGCATCCGATGCAGACGCTGCCGACAATGCCGGGGATGAGGTCATTCCTCCAACAGACGCTCCATGAGGCCTTAGCCTTTGGTTTTTTTTTGTAATTTTGGCCTTCGAGCTTCATGTAGTTTTGGCCTTCGGGCTTCATGAATGAAATGCTCCCTCTTTTATGCTATCTTCCAGACTTGCCTCTATTTTTTTTTTTTTTTTTTTTTTTCCCGATTCCAAATCCGAAGGGATTTTCCAGATCTTCGGCCTATAGGTAAGGTATGAAGGTCGAAGCTCTCATTCAAGTTCTTTTTTTTGTAATCCGAAAACCGATACCGAATCTGATGGGGTGTTTCAGCTTTTCGGCCTACGGGTGGAGGTATGAAGGCCTAAGCTCTTATTTGAGTGGTTGTGGGGGCTAACCTTTTTCACAAGGTTCGGTCCTGATGAGCCAATCGTCCGATGGTGGGGGAATAAAGGCCAAGGCTCCCACGAACCTCGGGTGTCTTCATTCAGCCCCCGCCTCAGGTGCTTCCTTCATAACTCCTACCTGTAGTCGGCTCCCAACTGGGATTATTCTTTCGATCATGTTATCTCTGCTTCGGCCCAAGCACCCGACCGAAGGGAGTGCCTTATATTTGCAACCATTGGGAAGCGATTGCCGTAAGCCATCTCATATATTTACGAGATGAAAATCCCTCGGAGTATTTTGGATGGAGAGTTACAACTTGGAATTGCTTAGGAAAAAATTATGAAATGGAAATGTAAATGTTCTATTGGTAAAATTTCCTCAAGTTCTTCGAGTTCCATGATCGGGGTACCTTTTCTCCCCCCATAGTCTCCAGGTGATGGGACCCTGGTCGTATAATCCTTGAGACTCTGTAAGGACCTTCCCAATTTAGAGCTAGCTTTCCTTGATGCCTTGGATCTGATACGTCTACCCTTCTGAGGATGAGGTCACCCATTCTGAACTCGTTCTTCCAGACTTTGGAGTTGTAGTGCCTCGCAACCCTCTGCTAGTAAGCGGCGATCCTTTCTTGCGAGGTGTCTCTGACTTCAGTCAAGAGGTCTAAATTAGCTCGGAGTCCTTTATCGTTTTCTTCTTCATTGTAGTACTGAATCCGGTGGGTTACGGCTCCTACCTCCACTGGGAGTACAGCTTCGGTGCCATAAGTTAAAATGAAGGGCGTTTCTCCAGTGGCTGACCTCTCAGTCGTGCGATAAGCCCAGAGGATGTTGTACAACTCTTCTGCCCATAACCCTTTGGCATCATGCAGCCTCTTCTTTATTCCTTGGAGCAGGGTACGGTTGGTTACCTCTGTCAATCCGTTGGTCAATGGATAACCGACAAATGTTTTCCTGTGGTCAATGCCGAGGGCATCACAAAACAAGCCAAAAGTCAGGTTGGCGAACTGAGTTCCATTGACCGTTACCACCACCCGAGGGATTCCGAATCAATAGACTACCGCCCTCTGGAAGAAGTCCCTTACATTCTTTTCGGATATCGTCGCCAGTGCTTCGGCCTCTGCCCATTTCGTGAAGTAGTCTACTGCCACCACTACAAACTTTCTTTGTCTCGTGGCCAGGGGGAACGGGCCCAGGATGTCCATTCCCCACATGACGAACGATATTGGGCTTGATAGGGATGAGAGCTCGATAGAGTGCTGCCTGGGGATGGGGGCGAACATCTGACACTTAACGCACTTCCTGAAGAATGATTCCACATCCTTCCTCATTGTCGGCCAGAACAGGCCCTGCCTCAACAATTTATGGGCCAAGGCTCGGGCTCCCAAGTGTTGGCCGCATATCCCCTCATACACTTCTTGGAGTGCATACTCACCATCGACAGGGTTCAGGCACTTGAGGTACGGCGTGGTGAACCCTATTTTGTACAGCGTCTCGTCCTTCAAAAGGAAGCGTGCAGACCACATTCGAACCTTCATTGCCTCGTCCCTATTCTCAAGGAGTGTTCCTTCCTTCAGGTATTCGACTATGGCATCCATCCAGCTAGGGCCGTATTCGCCTACGGATAATACCTCCCGGGGTTCTTCAGTGCTTGGATAGGATAATACTTCAAAGTACACCGATCGCCCAAGGTCTGTGAGGTCGGAGGTGGCCAATTGTGACAGCGCATCTGAGCAAGCATTCTCCTCCCGCGGCACCTGCCTTACCTCGAACTCCTTGAAGGTTGTTACTTTCTCTCACACCGTCTTCAAGTATTTGGCCATCCTTTATTCCTTGGCTTCATAGTCCCAATTCACATGTCGCACCATGAGCTGTGAGTCACTATGCACTACTAACTCTTGTACCATCAAGGCCCCGCGCCAGATTTATTCCGGCTATTAGGGCTTCGTACTCAGCTTCGTTGTTGGAGGCATCGAAGTCGAACCGTATTGCATACTCGATTTTGAATCCTTAGGGGCTAACAAGTATGATCCCAGTGCCGCTCCCCATGCTGTTGGATGCACCATCTATATACAATACCCGAGTATTTTTCACCCGAGCCTCGACAGACTCCTGGGGTTCATCTGGGAGTGTTGTCTCGGCTATGAAGTCCGCTAGAGCCTGTGCTTTTATTGAGGTTCTTGGCTTGTACTGGATGTCGAATTCTCCCAATTCTACGGCCCAGTTTACTAGGTGGCCGGACATATCTGGCTTTTGTAGTATCTTCTTCAGTGGTTGGTCTGTGAGCACACACCATGTGCGACTGGAAATAAGGCCTCAGCTTTCTTGCCGCTATCACCAGGGCGTATGTTACTTTTTCCACTTTTCTGTATCTCGTTTCTGCGTCCAAAAGCGTTCGGCTGACGTAATATATTGGTCACTGTTGTCTTCCTTCTTCCTTTATCAGTACCGCATTTACTGCCACTGCCGATACAGCTAGGTATAACTGCAAGGTATCCCCCGTATTTGGCTTCATCAGTAGTAAGGGTGCGGCCAAGTACTCCTTCAGTTGTTCGAAAGACTTTTTGCATTCCTTCGTCCACTAGAAATTTTTGGATCCCTTCAAGGCTTTGAAGAAAGGGAGGCACTTATCAGCCGACCGAGACATGAACCGTCCCAGGGCGGCTACTCTACCTGTTAGCTCCTGGACTTGCTTCACATTCTGCGGTGACCTCATATCTCGGATGGCTTGTATTTTCACCGGATTGGCTTCAATTCCTCTCTCCGAGACAATAAAGCCGAGGAACTTTCCCGATGCTACTCCGAATGCACACTTTGTCGGGTTCAGCTTCATGCCGTACCGCCTCAGCACCTGGAACGCATTTTCTAGGTCTTGAACATGGTGTTCTGCCTTCAGGCTTTTCACAAGCATATCATCTACGTACACCTCCATGGTTTTACCAATCATCCCCTTGAAGATCTTATTCACCAAAGGTGGCCCCTGCGTTTTTTAGTCCGAAGGGCATAACTTCATAGCAGTACAATCCCCCCTCGGTCACGAAGGATGTCTTCGGGACATCGGCCTCAGACATCTTTATCTGATTATACCCTGAGTATGCATCTATGAAGCTCAGCGCCTCGTGTCCCGCTGTGGCATCGATGAGGAGGTCTATCTTCGACAGGGGGTAGCCGTCCTTTGGGCAGGCCTTGTTCAGATCGGTGAAGTCAATGCAGATCCTCCACTTCCCATTTGCCTTCGGGACCATCACCACATTGGATATCCACTCCGGGTATTGGATTTCACGGATGAACTGGGCCTTCAACAACTTCTCTACCTCTTCATCTATCTTTCGCTGCCTTTCGGGGGCGAAGGTCCTCTTCTTCTGCTGTACCGGCTTCTTAGTCGGGTTGACACTCAGATGGTGCTCTATTACTTCTCAGTCTATTCCAGGCATGTCCAAGGCTGACCAGGCGAAGACGTCAGAATTGTCTCGGAGGAAGGAGATGAGTTTTTCTAGTTGTTGCCTTGGCATTATAGCCCCCACTTGGAATTGGCGAGTGTTATCCCCCTCTTCGGCTTCAACCTGTATCAGCTCCTCAGCCGGTTCCCCCCTTTGATAACTGGTGTCGTCACGCAAATCTTCTATTGGGAGCGCCTCGCCCGCCTTTTCTTTTCCCTATAAGGTGGTGGCATAGCACCTTCAGGATGCCTCCTGATCGCCTCGACATTCACCGAGACCGTTCTTGGTTAGGAACTTCATCTTAAGGTGTGGAGTGGAGACGACAGCCTTTAGCAAGTTTAAACCAACTCTCCCTAGTATGGCATTGTGCGCCAAAGTAATGCCTACTACCAGGAAGTTGATCATTACTATCACTTGGCGGTCTCTGGTGCCGGCTCTTACTGGCAACTCAATCGATCCCTCTACTTTGACCAGGGCACCGGAGAATCCCTGCAATGGGTGTTCGACCTTCTTCAGCTTTCCCTCGTCCAGGCCCATCTTTTGGAAAGCTTCAAGGAACAGGATATCAACTGAACTGTCGTTATCCACCAAGATCCTTTTTACTTTGCAATCGGCTATGGTCATGGTGATTACTAGGGCATCGTCGTGTGGCGTGTGCACTCCTTCCAGGTCGTCATCCGAGAAGGAAATAACCGTCCCTGTCTTCGCCTTCTTGTTCGACCATTCAGCCATATGTACGCTTCTCGCATAGGCTTTTGCTTTCCTAGCCGAGACTGAACTTTCTCCAGCGGCTAGGCCTCCACAGATTGTCGCTATAACCCTAGTTAGGCTTTTATTTTCGTCCCGGAGGCGATGGTCAACTTCCTCGGGTGTCCGATCCCTTCGCCATTCCTGATTGCCTCTGCGGGCTGGTCCCCTCCTTTCATGGCGGCCTCTGCCGTCTCTACGGCGGTTATCCCTGCGGTCATTACCATCTTGGGCATCCTCCTTTTCACGGTCTACGAATCGGCCTAGATATCCTCTTCGGATCATTCCTTCTATTTCCCCTTTCAGGTGCCAACAATCTTCGGAGTCGTGGCTGTGGTCCCTGTGGAAGTGGCAATATTTGTCCATATTGCGTCTCTCAGGGTGTCGTCCCATCTTCCCTAGCCACTTCATGGCTCTGGCGTTCGAGGAGTCCTTTATCTGCATTAGCACATCCGTTCGTTTCCGATTCAGGGGCGCGTATCTCTCGAACTTTTTCAGTGGACTGGGTGCCCGACTACGTTCGGACTTTCGTCTTTTGCCTTCTTCAGAAGGTTTGTCATCGGCTCCAGAGATCCTTTTCCTTCGCGTCTTCTCTTCAGCTTCTTCATTAGCCTGGAGGGTCTCTTCCATCTGGATGTACTTATCACACCGAGCCCTTAATTCGGCTAGGTTCCTCGATGTATGCTTCGCCAAAGACCTTTTCAGCTCCTTATCCTTAACACCTCCCAGCAAGGCCGTGAACTCTTCTTTCGGGTCCAGACCTCTGATCGTGATCTTCTCTTGCTGGAAGCGCTTCATGTAGTTTCGCAGCGACTCCCCTTCATGTTGCTTGACGTTAGTCAGGTTCAACGTGGTCTTCTGAAGGGGTTAGCTACTGGAGAATCCCTTCACGAAGAAGTAACTTAAATCGTTGAAGCTGTGGATCGATTTCTTCGGCAAGCGGTTGTACCACAACCTTGCTGCTCCTCTGAACGTCAAAGGCAAGGCGTGACACATGATGTTTTCCGAGACCCGATGGAACTGCATAGCAACCTTAAAGCCTTCCAGATGGTCGACGGGGTCCCCAGACCCGTCATAGGTGTCATATTTAGGTAGGCGAAAACCGATAGGGAGCGGGTCCCTCATGACCTCATCGACTAGAGCCGTGTCATTAGTGAGGTCTGGCTCGCGAGTTCCTGTCTGGTTTTCCGCTACCTTCCTCATCTCGCTTTTTAGGTTTAGGATCATCTGCTTCAACCCCGTGTCCTTGTGTCTCTGTCCGTCTCCTTTGGCGTGGTTCCCCATGCCTGGACCCGGCGGCACGTCGCGTCCATTCTTTGGGTGCGGGGTTTTCCCTCATTGCTCGGTTTCGATGATTCTTACCGGACCTTATCGATCCTGTGCTACTCCGGTCCTCATCTTGAGCGCGTTCTTTCTGGATATGGGGGCCTTACGGTGCTCAGCCGGTCTTCTGAGAGACGACTTTGGAGACCTCCTTCATTATCTCGGCCATTCGGTCACACTTCTCTTGAAGGGCTTCGAACTGCTCCCTTGTCACATATTCCTTGCCCTAGGAGGGGGTGGAGGATTACCTTCTCCGCGCACCGAATATCCGGCAGAACGCTGGTTTCTCATGGAACCTTCCCAATCATCGTTTACCCATTCTTCGCTGATTTTCGTCGAGGAAGGGAGCCCTCCGGAAGGTTCCTCCTGGTCCATGTTTATGCTCAGCGCTGCTCTTGTTTTCTTACGATTGTAGGTTTTCCCCACCATTGTTGTCGTTCCCATGGATGGCACCAATCTGTTACTGCCGAAATCCCCTGAGCTAATCTTGCACAAGCACAGAAGGCAAAGGCCCGGAGGTATTTCTGGGATTAGTCCTCTGATGCCTCAGTTAGCGACCGGCAGAACAGTGTATTCACAGGAGTAATGGTGGGTGTCGACGTACCTCCTGGTGTCCCTTTTCGGTTTCCTCTTATAGGATTGCTGGGCCAAGGGTTTCGGAAACCCCATTCGGGAATCTCCCCCTCACGTGGTTAGGAGCCTTGCCCCTTCAGGAACCTTCCCTTCACGTGGTTTGGAGCCTTGCCTCTTCTGGAACCTTCCCTTCACGTGGTTAGGAGCCTTGCCCCTTCGGGAACCTTCCCTTCACGTGGTTTGGAGCCTTGCCCCTTCTGGAACCTTCCCTTCACATGGTTTGGAGCCTTGCGGCCTTTATCGGATGGGCGACACGCGTCCCTCCCTCGGTTGCCATGTGTCTTCGCTTTATTCGGTGACAAATTCTGCCGTATCAAGACCCAATCACAACATACCCGTGCTTCTCACACCACCTGAGGTCGAAGGGCCCTTGAATGTAACTGCTCAGTTGGCTAACAGGAGACCTATCCCTAATCTGAGACCACCACAGAGGGTTCCTGTAGAGCAACCTACCTTTGAAGAACATGTAAGGGGATACTTTGAGATTGAACGTCCTATACAGCAAAGGTATTCAAGAGACTCACAAAAGGTTAAGCTTGACTTGAAGGAGTTCGATGGGAGACACGACCCCCAACTGTTCTATGATTAGGTAGTGGCACTGGATGATTATTTTGACTATTATGACTTACCTGAGGAACGGAAGATGAAACTAGCTTGTGCTAAGCTGGATGAGGCTACTCGTGATTGGTGGAGGACTAATGAGCGAGAATTGGAATACCGTGGAAGAGAGCCTACCACTTGGGAGGAGATGAAACTTGAGCTATCTGACAAATACTTGCCACACAACTTCAGAGCTCGTATACAAGACCAGCTGAATTCTCTTCGTCAAGGGACTATGACTGTTGCAGAATACATAAACAGGTTTGATACACTTTATTCTCGTACAGGCATAAGGGAGAATGAAAGACAACTATTATCTCGGTTTTGACTGGGATTGCGAGCTGAAATCAACAAGGGAATCGGAATTGTTGATGTGTACTCAATGAGGGATTGCTTTGACAAGAACGTACGAGCAGAGGAGCATATAACACAGTCAGGTAGAAGGTATGGTTTTCATGCTGGGGAGGTCAAGAAAAATTTTCCAGCCACTAAAGCTAGTAGTTCAGCACCCCCAAGGTCCACTTTTTCTCCACGGGCTGATCACAAAGGAAAGGCACCCATGACAGGTAGTAATAAGGTACAATGCTTCCATTGCCAAGAGGTAGGACACTTTGTTAAGTCTTGCCCATATAAGTAAAGGGTTAATGCAATAGCTGAGATTGAAGACTCTAATGAGGAAGATGAGTCAACTCTTTACCCTTACCCTATAGATGATGGTGATGATGATGGTGGATACGATTATGACGTGGAAGACCCTAATGAGGATGGAACTCATAGAATACATATTGTTACTAGCATTTTGGTGGCTGAAACCAAAGGAGAGTATTGGCGACGTAACTGCATATTCTATAGCCGTATGAAGTCAGGTGAGCATACTTGTCAGATTATCATTAATAGTGGCAATTGTGTCAACGTTGTCTCTGAAGCCTTTGTGAAGAAAGCAACCTTGAAATCTGACCCTCATCCTCAGCCTTATAAGGTATCCTTGCTGAATGGTAATACCTTGGAGGTGAATAAGAGGTGCTCAGTTCTTCTGAAGCTTTACCGGTATGAAGAGAAAGTTTAGTGTGATGTGATCCCAATGAAACTCACAAATGTATTGCTTGGTCATCCCTAGATGTATGACAATGATGCCATGGTTGGAGGGAAGAAAAATCTATGTACAGTCAAGCATAGTTAGCAAATTCGGATTCGGGAATTATTCGGGCGGAGAATTATTCGGAATAATTCGGTTGATTAATTTAAGGATTCGATCAAAAAAGCGGTCAAAAAAGCTTATTGGGTTTTTTTTATTATTTTTTTATTATTTTTTTTGTTTTTTTTAATTTTTTTTTTGGTTTTTTTTTTAAATACTATTTAAGTGGACCGAATAATTCGGTTTAATTCGGATTCGGTCCGAATTATTCGCGTTTTATATTCGCTTTTGAAAAAATCGCGAATTTTACCGAATTTTATTTTTAATTCGGATTCGGTCAGAATTTTTGTTGATAACACTGCAGTCAAGTGGAAGGGCCGTCCCCGTAGTGATTGTACTTGGGTTCATACAAATGACTTCAAGAGGCTTGATCCCGACTTGTATGAGCGCTATATGTCTCTTGTCCATTCGTCGGAGACAAATGTTTTTAAGCCGGGGAGAGTTGATGCAGCACCGAAGGCACCAAGGGTCTACACAAGAAGGACCAAAAGGGTCGACCCAAGTGGCTAACTGGGTCGACCAGATCTGGCCTAAGATAGCCCACGGTTTGGGCTAGTGATGGGGGGTATTAGATCTTATTTAGTTTCTAATTTTAGTCGTATAATTAGTTTCTAATTCCTGTGTCAAGTAGTTTCTAATTTCAGTTTAGATCTAGTATCCTATTTACAATCTCAGTTTTAGTAACTACATGTAACTCAGTTTTGTTAGTTTCTAATTTCTGAGTTACTATTATTTGTAAACCTCCCCATTATTATTATAAATAAAGAAGTGGGCATACTACAGCCCACGATTTTGATTTTAAAAAAAGAGGAAAGCTTTTGTTTGCCGCTGCCGCTGGTTTCCATGGCTGCCCCTTGTGTCTGATCAAGGAAGGACTTGGTATGTGATCCAAGTGACTCCTTGCGGCGTGAAGTCCAGGAGGTCTTCTTCAGGCTCTACTATTCTCTTCAATTTCTCTCTATTCTCAAGGCTTTAACACTGCTACAAATCAGGTATGTTTATTTCTGATTTTGCCCAGATTTTCTGAAAAAACAGAGCACTAGACCCTTACTGGAAGAACAGTTCCAGTTGTCAAAATGTTCCAATTTTTTGGTCGAAGATTCCTCCCTGTCCAAGTAAGGTTCGATCCAAATTGGAGCCCCATCTGATCACTGATTAGTGAGATATAAAAAATCTCCTTTTTTATTGTCTTTTAATGGTCTGCTGTGTCCAGGACTGAAGCCGATTGCTGTGGTTGAATTTCTACTGTTGTCTTATGACTTTGGTTCTTGTTTACTGTTGGTCTGAACCTATATGATCTATCAGAGGTCCCTGGTTGTGGTTATAAAATTTATACTGTTCTGTCCTAACCAATATTGATGGTCTGAGATCGATGGATTGCTGATTTATTATTGTTTTGCAAGTTTGTTATTGCTAGTATATTGGGTACTTGGTTATTCTTTGGTTTACAAGCTCCTGCAATTTTGGGTCTTGTTTGCTTGTCAAATCTAGTGCTACATTAACCAGAATCGATTCATCCTATTGTCGGGTTTTTGAAAACCCATCGATTTGGTCATATCTCTCTAATCAAGTTCAGCATTATGGTTATGCCAACACCTATGCTTTCAAGCACGACAACAAAACTATGATGTTTCATCCTACCAAAGATCTCCCTAAAATTAAACTCAAGAAGATGGTGGAATCATTCCTCATTCAGCATATTCTTTTAGACGGTCTCCTCGGTCCTTTTCCTAACTCGACAGAGTCGAGTTCTTTTCAGAGGAAGAGAGTTGATGCACATACGGCTACAATTGATTGGTTGGACTAGCATGACCGGCTTTGGAAGCCAAAAGCCAAGAAGAACCGGTCCAACCCAAGGTTTCGGTCCAACCCAGGGTTTTGGTCCAACAAGGGTTGGAAATGATTTATTTAGGAGTTTATTTATTGCCTTCTATTTTATGTCTTTATTTCCAAAGAAGTAGTAAACGTAGGACCATTAGGAGTTAGAGTTGGCTTGCTTTGTTTCCTTCTGCATTAGTTTCCTTTTAGGATTGTTTCCTCTTTTAGGGTCGACTAGTTACTATTTCAATTGAGTTTCTAATTTTATATCTATAGTTTCCCATATATTGGTTGTAACCGATGGACAAGTTAGAGAGTGATTTGAATAGCTTAATGGAGAATTGGTTTTGCGTTCTGTGAAAGTGTGTTTCATTCTTTCCACCCCTCTGTTACTCTGATCTACCCCTTCTTCTCTAGAGGCTCTCCATCACCATGTTATCAAGTTGGGATGGAAACTGCTAGATAATCCAAATGCTATGTGGGCAAAGCTTCTCTGCTGCATCTATTTACCTAATGAAGACTACATTCGCACAGCCTTCTTAGGCTTGGAGAAGCATTCTTCAAGGCAAGAATCTCTTACAAAAAGGGATGATTTGGATAGTGGCAGATCTATTTAAATCTAGGGAGAGCCTTAGGTTCCACTACTTAATGGATGCATTGTACACTCAGTTAGGCTAGCAAACTGCACATAAAGGTGTGTATTAAATCTCATCAGTACAAAATGCTAAATGGACAACAACAACACAGCTCAGCCTTATCCCAACTAAATGGGGTTGGCTACATGGATCCGAGTAAAAAAAAAAACTCTAGAGCATCACACTTACGAACAATCAGCAACACAGATCTTTGCCTCCAAGCAGCTCTGTTAGATACCATACTAGAGTGAAGATCGATCTTTTGCATGTCTCTCCTTACCAACTCATCAATGGTCATTTTCGGCCTGCCCTTAGCCTTTTTAGCTCCATCCATCATAATCCGGTCACTCATCCATACTAGGGCATCCAAAGGCCTCCTTTGGACATGACAAAACCATCTTAGTCGACATTTTGGAGCTTATCCTTAATCGAAGCAACTCCTAAATCAGCTCTAAATCGGTCATTCCTCGCTCTATCTCTCAGAGTTTTGTCGCACATCCATCTCAACATCCTCATCTCTACCACACTCAACTTATTTATATTATGCTTCTTGACTGCCAAGCATTCTGCACCATACATCATAGTTGGTCTTACGACTGTCCTATAGAATTTTCTTTCAAGCTTCAGAGGGATACGTTGATCACATAGCACTCCAAACGCCTCTCTCCACTTCATCCATCCTACTTTAATTATGTGGGAAACACCATCGTCAATCTCACATTCCTTGATTAAGGGAACATCATCCATCCTACAAAATGCTAAATGGAATGTTTTAAATTTATAGATATCCCTTAGCTCTGAAGACTACCAAGATAGACTCTACCCCAAGTCCCAAACACCCCCCCCCCAAAAAAAAAAAAAAAGCAAAGGGCCTCTTCTCAATGAAGTTAGTTTATAAGCTTGGAGCCTCTTTACTTCCCTCACAATCAAGTTCAAGTACACGGAGTAACCTTATTCCCAAGGTAGTGAAACATTTTGTGGAATTCAAAAGTCCATCCTATAATCAACGTTTTCATATATAAGGCTTGCATAAATGCAATTGGAGTCCCGGCTAACCTCAAGCATAGAAAAATTGTTCCTCCTAATTGATGCCCATGTTGTGTGACTGTTGAGCAAGTCTCCTTGAATTCCCCCATGCCCAACAAGCTTGATTTGCATCTTTTGTAATATTGCAACTGCTTCACACATAAGCTTGTTATTTTCTAAATGGGTCCTCAGATGGGGAAGATGTCCTGGTTTGAAAAAGAAAGAGCATCAAGAAGTCTTCACTACTCATGCCTTGTCGAAGATATGGAAGCACAGAAAAGCAACGACGTTCAGAAATCTCTACTGGATTTTAGCACTTGGATTGCAATGGTTAATAGAAATGTGGAGAGGCTAAGCCATTGCTCTCGGGGCCTCCAAAGTCACAGGGTGTCATTCACCCCACCGCCAAATCATGTCTACAGCCCAGGCTACCACCTCATCTATTCAGATGCACCTCTCTCAAAAAATCAAAAGGTATGGGGGTGGGCTGCATTGCTTTTGATGACCAGCAGAAGCTTTTATTTGTTGCCACTGCTCTTATGTACACGAGTTTGGCTATTGTTCGTGAGGTGTTAGCACTCCGTTTAGGGGTGAAGACTGCTCTTCACGTTTGCTTGAGACATGTTGTTTTCCACTCCGATGATCAAGTGCTGGTTTGTGGCTAGACAGATGAAGCATCCCAACGGCCCAGTGATTTCTATTCTTTCCTCTTTTTTTTTTTCTTTTTTTGGCAAAGCCCAATGATATCTACTCCATCGTTATGGATATCAAGCACCTACAAGTGAGTCTACAGTTATGTGTTTTTCTTCATTTCAATAGGTCTGTGAATGTTTTTATTCACTTTATTTCGTGGTGGGCTTTGACTTATCTCATCAGGGTTTTTGGGAATCTGCTTTCCTTGAGAATCTCCTCAAGATTGTACTCCATTTTTTCCCCTATGAGGCTTAATAAAAAATTTCCCCACCGGGTTTGCACCCCAAAAATAAATAAACAAATAAATTTAAAGTTCACGGTCACTCCACCAAGCAACTTAAATTACTGAAAACGAAAGGAAAACAGGAGAGGAAAAGGCACAGAAAAGAACGAAATAGACTTTCAACCAGGTAACACATTCTGGAGGAAAGGCACAAGAATATACAAAGATCAGATTAGGAAAGACACATAATAAAGTAAAAGAAGTGTATTTTTCAGCTATTTACTACTACCTAAAAGAAATTTGGGGTCTAGCTACTGAAAACCATGAAGAAAGACAAGAACCGAACCATTGATCAAGCTTTCTTCACGTTTTTCACAAATGAAGCTGGACCAAACAGATACCAGTATTAAGTCAAGAAAACCGCTTTCTGCGATTAATCCACAACTTCGCATTGAAATCTGTAACCAAATGAAGAATAAGTACCAGTTATTATGGATCGAAAAGTCCGAATCTCGTCTACATTTACAAACACTTTTTCTCGTCTCCTCCTTTCTCCGCAACTTTCCCTCTTTCGCCTCTCTCTCTCTCTGTCGCGCGCGCTTTTCAGCTGCACTTTATGGTATACTCGCGGATTCTAATAGGAATTTATTTTCACTCCGTCAGTGATACTGGGGCTTTCTCATGTGCTATGTTAAAAAATGCACTCCACCGAACTACGAAAGATGATGACCTATAGAGGATTTTTGGGATTTTGTTTTTTTTTTTTTTTTTTTTTTTTTTTTCTCGCAAAAAATAATAGAATTTAGTAGTATTTTAATGGGTTAGCGTCGATTTTGCTAACGCCGTAGCCCGTTGGGATACGGTTACAGGGAGAGTTATTTGGGGTCGAAGAATGGTATCAAGTATCAGTATCGGATCGGCCGTGTTGGATTGGTATCGGCTGAGGCCCATCCCAATACCTGACCGATTCTTAGATGGGTATCATCCGACCCGATACTTAATTCCATGGTTTAGGGACAATGATGATTTTTTTTTTTTTTTTTTTTTTTTCTCTTCTTGCGCAGGAACCCTTCCACGATTTTCCTTGCTTCTAATTTGATGTGGAAATCCCCTCCATGCCCTTAGTGCTTTAAGTGATTGAAAAGTAGGAAATCTTCAACAAAATTCTCTAAAAAAAACAACCATGAGATTCGAACTTGAGATCTCTTGGTTAGTAAGGGAATTTTGTACACCATAGTTCACCAACTACGCTAGGTAGTTGTTGTTACCAAAAATGAATCTTCAATCACTTAAGGATGTGGTCCATCGATCCTTGTTGGCATTTAGAATATTCTTTGTACCTTTGGGACAACTGTAAATGGGCTGGTTCTGTATCTCAGTTCAGTTCTAATTCATTATTCTTTTTCTGGCCCGAAAAGAATAATCACTTGTACGGGTGACCAAACGAATGTGTACTTTTAATTGAACACATCCATCTTACTCAGAATTTCGTCCTCTTCGCAACCATAAAAAGAAATATGTCCTCTTTACGTGTAAAATTGAAGATATAGCGCCCGATAGTCCTCAAGGCCTTGAAAATATAAAACCTGCAAAAAGATAGTAAAACCCAGGGTAGTTCCATTCAAAATATGTAAAATGCATGTTTTACTACCCTAGATTTCACACATAAATGTGCTCATCAAAATTCTCCCACACTTAGACTTTGCTAGTCCTCGAGCAAAACAAAAAGAAAAAGAATAAAGACAAAAAACCTAATTCATTTTCGTCGGAAACACGGTTGCACTTAGCACGTGCAACAAGCCTTTAAACCCCTAAGTTACCCTAATGGACGAGTTGTGTCTCGTGGGTGTTTACAGTGAATATACACCCAAAATTCAAAATAAATAAATCCCAACCTTGACTAAAGGTAAGGGTCATACCGATCCGGAGCAAAGATAATTTCTCTTACAAGGGACCCACACACTTGAACTTTTATTACCCTTTATCAATTCCAGGCACTATGTTTGAGATTTAAAATGTAACCGCAAGCGTATGGATCAGTGTAGCTACGGGTCGAACACAGGGAGAGCAGCCACTTTATTTTTTATTTTTTTTAATAATGCGAAAGTGAACCGATTAATGGTTGTGATCTAATTCTAATTACCGTCCTAAACATATGTATCTTAAATAACGTCCTAACCATTCTTCATCTAAGAATTTAAAGACGCAAGCCACGCAATTAAAATTAAATAAATAAATAACTAAAAATAAACAACCCACGCAATTTAAAAAAAAAAACAATAAAGGAAAAAAATGTTGAAATAAAAATAAAGTAAAAGAAAGGCGAGAAAGCTAGAGAGAGACTCACAAGTAGGTTTCTCTACTTAACCCGAGTGATGCATCATAATATGAGCTTCCCTACTTGACCAGAGAGTCACTCTTACAAGGGTTACTCTACTTGGCTTTAGGGAAAGGGAGACAATTAAAAATAAAAGCAATAAATTGATGGTTCTATGGCTAGGAGGGGCAAAGCCAACACATACACCAGCCATGAACCTTGGGGGAAAGGGATAGCAATAATGTAACGACTGAATTTAAAATCCTAAATTAAGAAAGAAAGGGTAGTCAGAAGAGGGAATGAGAGAGGGGAGAGAAGACTATTGAAGGAGCCTACTTACTTGAACTTCAACCCTCGAACTGAAAACTTGATCGATTTGAGATACTGCCACTACTAAAAACCAGATCTAGAATAAACCAAATCTAAAATTTCTAGTACTAGAGAAAACAAATCTTGAAAAAAAAATTGTTCCACAGCTCATAATCCTGTCACCTAGATCTAAGCCTAGAACTATAACTTAAAAAATTACAACTCAATTGCATAAATCATAAACATAAAAGGGCTGAATAAAAATAAAAGAGTGCTTGCATTAATTGAAATAAAAAAAGTTATTACAAAAGTGATTAAAGAAAAGATAAAAAAGAACTAAAACTAAAGAGAGAGCAAGAAAAAGAGAGAGCAACTAAAAACTAGAAGAAGGATGAATTGTCTTCCCTCCTCTTACATGAGTTGTATTTATAGAGAATGGGAAGACAGGGTAACAATTTTCTCTTTCCTAAAAGAGAGAAATCCACAATTGATTGTGAGATCTTTTGAGACCAAAAGTGCTAAAGTGGAGGAGAGAAAAGAGAGAAATAAATTTTGAGAAATTTCCTATAATTTGTTTGCTTATTTTCTTTCCTTTTTTTTTCTAATTTATTTCTATTTTTTTCTCCCTCCGAGGGACGATTTTCTTCTTGCTTTGTGTGATTTGGACAATTTTTGGGGATGATGTGGAGGAGAGAGAAGATTAGGACAATCTTTATTTCTCCTTTTTTTTTCTTTCCTTTTTTTTTTCTATTCTTGCGCAGGAACCCTTCCACGATTTTCCTTGCTTCTAATTTAATGTGGAAATCCCCTCCATGCCCTTAGTGCTTTAAGTGAGTGAAAAGCAGGAAATCTTCAACAAAATTCTCTAAAAAAAACAACCGTGAGATTCGAACTTGAGATCCCTTGGTTAGTAAGGGAATTTTGTACACCATAGCTCACCAACTACGCTAGGTAGTTGTTGTTACCAAAAACGAATCTTCAATCACTTAAGGATGTGGTCCGTCGATCCTTTTTGGCATTTAGAATATTCCTTGTACCTCTGGAACAACTGCAAATGGGCTGGTTCTACATCTCGGTTCAGTTCTAATTCATTATTCTTTTTCTGGCCCGAAAAGAATAATCACTTGTACGGGTGACCAAACGAATGTGTACTTTTAATTGAACACATCCATCTTACTCAGAATTTCGTCCTCTTCGCAACCATAAAAAGAAATATGTCCTCTTTACGTGTAAAATTGAAGATATAGCGCCCGATAGTCCTCAAGGCCTTGAAAATATAAAACCTGCAAAAAGATAGTAAAACCCAGGGTAGTTCCATTCAAAATATGTAAAATGCATGTTTTACTACCCTAGATTTCACACATAAATGTGCTCATCAAAATTCTCCCACACTTAGACTTTGCTAGTCCTCGAGCAAAATAAAAAGAAAAAGAATAAAGACAAAAAACCTAATTCACTTTCGTTGGAATCACGGTTGCACTTAGCATGTGCAACAAGCCTTTAAACCCCTAGGTCACCCCTAGTGGACGAGTTGTGTCTCGTGGGTGTTTACAGTGAATATACACCCAAAATTCAGAATAAACAAATCCCAACCTTGGCTAAAGGTAAGGGTCATACCGATCTGGAGCGAAGACAATTTCTCTTACAAGGGACCCCCACACTTGAACTTTTATTACCCTTTATCAATTCTAGGCACTAGCATATTTCTTAATTTGAAACTCACCTCGTCTCTTCCAAAACATCCTTATCTTAAGGCAAAACCACTTGTGAAGAAATAGGGAACCAATGACTAAGGCGTTGGAGTGTTTTTGACCAAACATGTTATCAAGCATTAATGACATTTGCACATTTTTTTCTCCTTTATTTATTTTTTATTTTTTTATTTATTTTTGAATAATAAACTCTATTCTACTCCACTACTTTTGGCTTGAATGACATGGTGGACCAGACACCAGACACCCAAGTTACTATGTAGCTTTGTTTTTTGCATATGCCCACAAAGGCAGTGATGCTAGAGTTACTTCAGAAGTTTCCTGCTAAGGAATTTCGATCAAGACACCAAGCTTCCTGAGGCGCAATGCCTTGTCTAGTTCCAGGGGAATCAACTCTTATTCTTATTTATACCACATTTCACATTTCATTTAAAATTATGCATTTGTCAACCCATGCCAGATTAAAAAGAAGGTCTCAACTCCAAATCAAAAGTACAAGGAACCCACAGACTTACATATGGTCCATCACCATAAAACGAGGGTCTCTTATTTTTCAAAAGAAAGTCTCATCTCAAGACACATGCTTGTTTCTTTCTTCTCAACAGGGTTTTTATACGTTCAAAATGGGTACCTTAGTCAAAACTTTTTTTTTCATACATCAAGCAACCAAGTGGTATGATCATTAGCCAAAAGCCAAAGTAGGACTTCATCCTTAGCAAGCTCAAAAATAAAAAGAAAAACAAACAAAACAAAGTGAAAAAAAAAAAAAACTGGTTTCCCTCCCCCACACTTAAGTCATGCAATGTCCTCAATGCATGGAAAGAATTTAAAGCAAGGACAATGCAAGGGGGTCATACCTGATTAAAAGTTAGTTATCAGTGTAAAGAGGTTCATGGAGATTTATGACCTCTTCACTACTAGTAGTAGGAAACTCGAGGAATGGTTTCAAACGCTGACCATTAACCTTCGAAATTACCCCTGTTCCTGGATTCAAAATCTCCATAGCCCCATGGGGATATACATTATGGACAATAAACGGTCCATCCCATCGGGATCTAAGTTTACCAGGAAAAAGATGCAATCGAGAGTTGTACAATAAGACCTTATCACCAATTGTAAAAGATTTACGTAGAATGTGTTTATCATAGAAAGCTTTGGTCTTTTCCTTATAAATCCTAGAACTTTCATAGGTATCATTCCTAAGTTCCTCCAACTCAGATAGTTGGAGCCTACGGTGAATTCCCGCATCAGACAAATCAAAGTTGAGCTTCTTGATGGCCCAAAAGGCCTTATGCTCCAACTCAACTGGTAAGTGACAAGCTTTCCCATACACCAAACGGTAGGGAGACTGGCCATGGTCAGTCTTGAATGCAGTGCGATGGGCCCACAAGGCATCAATTAGGCTAAGGGACCAATCCTTACAGTTGGGATTAACAATTTTCTCCAAGATTTGTTTGATCTGCCTACTAGACACCTCCACTTGGCCACTAGTTTGGGGGTGATAAGGGGTAGATAACTTATGAGTGATCCCATACTTTTTCATTAAGGCCTCAAAAGGTCGATTACAAAAATGAGTACCCCTATCACTAATTATTGCACGTGGTGCACCAAAGTGGGAAAAAATGTTTTCTCTTAGAAACTGGACCACTACTTTGTGGTCATTAGTTATACAAGGTATGGCCTCTATCCATTTAGAAACATAATCAACGGCCAAAAGCATGTACAAATTCCCAAAGGAATTAGGGAATGGTCCCATAAAATCAATGCCTATACATCAAAGATCTCAACTATTAAAATAGGGTTGAGAGGCATCATGTTCCTCTTATTGATATGGCCAAAAGACTGGCAGGTGGGACAAGCCTTGCAAAAATCAAAAGCATCTCTAAAAAGAGTGGGCCAATAAAATCTACATTGGAGAACCTTTGCGGCAGTCTTCTTAGGTCCAAAGTGTCCACCACATGCATGATCATGACAAAAAGAGAGAATGGAATGTTGCTCATGATCAGGAACACATCGTCGGATAATCTAATCCAGACATATCTTAAACAAATATGGATCATCCCAGAAAAAGTGCTTAACTTGGGAATGAAACCTATACTTATCTTGGGTGGACCAGTGATCCAGAGTCACACTTGAAACTAAGAAGTTTACAGTGTCAGCAAACCATGGTCCACTGGACATTATAAATAATTGTTCATCTGGAAAGTTCTCGTTGACTGGAGAATCAACAGTCAAGGAATTGGGAAGCCGGGATAAATGGTCTGCAACTAGGTTTTCAACTCCTTTCTTATCCCTAATTTCTAAATCAAACTCTTGTAAAAGTAAAACCCACCTAATGAGACGGGCTTTGGAATCCTTCTTCTGAACTAGGTATCTGAGGGCAGAATGATCAGTATACACCACCACATGTGAACCAACTAAGTAAGACCGAAACTTTTCTAATGCAAACACAACAGCTAAAAATTCTTTTTCAGTGGTTGTATAATTGAGTTGTGCATCATTTAAGATCCTACTAGCATAGTAAATGACAGTGGGCAACTTATTAATCCTTTGACCCAAAACTGCTCCTATGGCAAAATCCAAGGCATCACACATCAGTTCAAAAGGTTCAGTCCAAACAGGTGGTTGAATAATGGGTGCATTGGTCCACTCCTTTTTAAGTTGTTTGAAGGATTCCAGGCACTTGTTAGAAAACTCAAAAGTTTGATCTTTGGCAAGTAATAAAGTGAGAGGTCGGGCTAACTGACTAAAGTTCTTAATAAACCTTCTATAGAAGCCTGCATGCCCTAGAAAAGACCAGACATCTTTAACAGATTGAGGAGGTGGTAAATTATCAATTAAATCCACTTTGGCTCTATCTACCTTAATTCCCTCCTTGGATATTACATGGCCTAAAAAAATACCAGATTTAACCATAAAATGACATTTCTCCTAATTCAAAATCAAATTCTTAGATATGCACCTTTTCAAAACTAGGGAAAGATGATGAAGACATTCAGAATAGGAATTCCCATGAATTGAAAAGTCATCCATAAATACTTCTAAGAATTTTTCGACCATGTCAGAAAAAATGCTCATCATGCATCGTTCGAACGTTGCAGGGGCATTGCAAAGCCCAAAGGGCATACGCCTGTAAGAAAATGTTCCATATGGGCATATAAAAGTGATTTTATGTTGGTCCTCTAAAGCAATTGGGATTTGGGTATAGCCAGAATATCCATCAAGAAAACAATAGTATTCATGTCCAGCTAACCTCTCTAACATCTAATCAATGAATGGCAATGGGAAGTGGTCCCTCCAGGTTGCCATATTAAGTTTCCTATAGTCAATGCACTCACGCCATCCTCTTTGGACATGGGTAGGGATCAACTCATTATTGGCATTAGGAACTACAGTCACACCAGACTTCTTAGGCACTACATGAACTGGGCTTACCCATTGGCTGTCAGAAATAGGATAAATTATTCCATGATCCAAGCACTTTAGGATCTCTTTCTTAATGACTTCCATCATCACTAGATTAGCTCTTCTTTGAGGTTCCGTTGGATGATTTGGAATCCTCCATAAGATGTATATGATGTTGCACAATGGAACAACTTATACCCTTAATATCAGCCATGGTCCAACCTAGGGCTTCCTTATTATCTTTTCTCACTTTAAGTAACTCCTCTTCCTGGCTAGAAGTCCAATTCAAAGAAATTATTATAGGAAGAGTCTGGTCAGGCCCTAGGAAAGCATACCTCAAATTAGATGGCAACTCCTTAAGATCTAGCTTAGGGGGCTCAACTATGGAAGGTTTGGGAATGGAATTGGAAAGGGGTCCTAAGGGCTGTACAAGTGTGTGAAGACTCAAGACTTCAGAAAAAAATTTTCATTGTCATCATCCAACTCATCCATACACTCTTGGAATTCTGAATCAAAATCAATATCAAAGTTGGTAACTAAATATCAGAAAAATCCAGAAAATCCTCAAGCATATTGATCTCTTCTTCCATATGTGGTTGCTTGCCAATCCTAAACACGTTAAACGCAACAGTTTGGTTACCAAAAGATAATCTTAGGAAACCATTCCAGCAATTGATTAATGCATTACTGGTACCCAAGAATGGTCTTCCTAGAATTATTGTGATCTCATCCTTGGTTGAGACGGGCTTAGTATCTAATACAATGAAATCAACAGGGAAAATTAATTCCCCCACCATTAGTAAGAAATCCTCAACCATCCCTTTAGGAATCTTAACAGACCTATCTACTAACTGAAGAGTAGTTCCAATGGCTTTCAATTCCCCTAATTCTAGTTGCTTGTACACATGGTAAGGTAAAAGATTCACACTTGCGCCAAGGTGAAGTAAGGCATGATCAATGTAGGTGTTGCTTATGACACAAGCTATGGTAGGGCTCCCTGGATCCTTGTACTTGGCTGCTATAGGCTGAGTAATTATGGAACTAATGTTACTTGCCAAGAACGCCTTTTTGGGCACACTAGTGATACGTTTGTGAGTACACAAATCTTTCAGTACCTTTGCATAGGCGGGAATCTGGGATATGGCATCCAAAAGAGGGATGTTCACTTCTACCTTTATGAAGACTTCTAAAATTTTGTCCATGGAAGCAGTCTTCCTTTTGTTTACCAAACGATTAGGAAATGGAACAGGATGAACATAAGGACTGTTAGGGATTTGCTCCTGTTCAGAAGAATCATTTTTGGTTTTCTCAACCAAATCATCTTTAGTTTCAGAAAAATCTTTAGGTTTATCAGACGAACTTGGAACAAGAGGCACACTTGTGTTCTCAACTGAAGCAGAGTTAACATGAGTAATAGATGAGGAAGATTTAGGAATGCTCTGTAGGTACTCTCTACCACTCCTAAGGGCATAAACAACATTACATTGGTTAGAGAGGCCTTGCTGGGTTTAACCTTGTACTATATTTAGTGGTGCATTAGTTGATGTTTGTGAACTAATAGGCTGATGATGCCTGTTTGAGATTTAAAATGTAACCGCAAGCGTACGAATCAGTGTAGCTACGGGTCGAACACAGGGAGAGCAGCCACCTTATTTTTTATTTCTTTTAATAATGCGAAAGTGAACTGATTAATGGTTGTGATCTAATTCTAATTACCGTCCTAAAAATAACGTCCTAACCATTCGTCATCTAAGAATTTAAAGACGCAAGCCACACAATTAAAATTAAATAAATAAATAACTAAAAGTAAACAACCCACGCAATTAAAAAAAAATAATAATAAAGGAAAAAAAATGCTGAAATAAAAATAAAGTAAAAGAAAGGGGATAAAGCTAGAGAGAGACTCACAAGTAGGTTTCTCTACTTAGCCCGAGGGATGCATCATAATATGAGCTTCCCTACTTGACCAGAGAGTTACTCTTACAAGGGTTTCTCTACTTGGCTTTAGGGAAAGGGAGACAATTAAAATAAAAGCAATAAATTGATGGTTCTATGGCCAGGAGGGGCAAAGCCAACACATACACTAGCCATGAACCTTGGGGGAGAGGGATAGCAATAATGTAACGACTGAAAATAAAAATCCTAAATTAAGAAAGAAAGGGTAGTCAGAAGAGGGAATGAGAGGGGGGGAGAGAAGACTACTGAAGGAGCCTACTTACTTGAATCAATGCTTGAACTTGAAAAAAAAATTGCTCCACGGCTCATGATCTTGTCACCTAGATCTAAGCCTAGAACTATAACTTAAAAAATTACAACTCAATTGCATAAATCATAAACATAAAAAGAACTGAATAAAAATAAAAGAGTACTTGCATTAATTGAAATAAAAAAAAACTATTACAAAAGTGATTAAAGCAAAAATAGAGAAGAACTAAAACCAAAGAGTGAGAGAGGAGAGAGAGAGAGCAACTAAAAAAAACTAGAAGAAGAATGAATTGTGTCTCCTCCTCTTACATGAGTTGTATTTATAGGGAATGGAGAGGTAGGGTAACAATTTTCTCTTTCCTAAAAGAGAGAAACCCACAATTGATTGTGAGATCTTTTGAGTCCAAAAGTGCTAAGATGGAGGAGAGAGAAGAGAGAAATAAATTTTGAGAAATTTCCTAAAATTTTTTGCTTATTTTCTTTCCTTTTTTTTCTAATTTATTTTTCTTCTTTTTTTCTCTCTCCTAGGGACGATTTTTTTTTCTTCCTTTGTGTGATTTGGACAATCTTTGGTGATGATGTGGAGGAGAGAGAAGATTTGGACAATTTTTGGTTCTCCCTTTTTTTTCTTTCCTTTTTTTTTTCTTCTCTTCTTGCTTCCACGATTTTGCTTTCTTTTTTTTTGTGTTTTTCTTCTCCATGCCCTTCGTGCTTTTGGTGAGTGAAAAGCAGGAAATCTTCAACAAAATCTTCTAAAAAAAACAACCATGAGATTCGAACTTGAGACCTCTTGGTGAGCAAGGGAATTTTGTACACCATAGCTCACCAACTAAGCTAGGTAGTTGTTGTTACCAAAAACAAATCTTTAATCACTTAAGGATGTGGTCCATCGATCCTTGTTGGCATTTGGAGTATTCCTTGTACCTCTGGGACAATTGCAAACGGGCTGGTTCTGCATCTCGGTTCAGTTCTGATCCATTATTCTTTTTCTGACCCGAAAAAGAATAATCATTTGTACGGGTGACCAAACGAATGTGTACTTTTAATTGAACACGTCCATCTTGCTCAGAATTTCGTCCTCTTGCAACCATGGAAAGAAATAGGACCTCTTTACGTGTAAAATTGAAGATATGGCTCCCGATAGTCCTTAAGGCCTTGAAAATATAAAACCTGCAAAAAGAGAGTAAAACCCAAGGTAGCTCCATTCTAAATATGTAAAATGTATGTTTTACTACCCTAGATTTCACACATAAATGTGCTCATCAGAATTCCCCCACACTTAGACTTTGCTAGTCCTCGAGCAAAACAAAAAGAAAAAGAAAAAGATAAAAAAAACCTAACTCACTTTCGTAGGAATCACGGTTGCACTTAGCATGTGCAACAAGCCTTTAAACCCCTAGGTCACCCCTAGTGGACGAGTTGTGTCTCGTGGGTGTTTGCAGTGAATATACACCCAAAATTCAGAATAAACAAATCCCAACTTTGGCTAAAGGTAAGGCCCATACCAATCCGGAGCAAAGATAATTTCTCTTACAAGGAACCCCCACACTTGAACTTTTATTACCCTTTATCAATTCCAGGCACTAGCATATTTCTTAATTTGGAACTCACCTCGTCTCTTCCAAAACATCCTTATCTTAAGGTAAAACCACTTGTGAAGAAATAGGGAACCAATGACTAAGGCGTTGGAGTGTTTTTGACCAAACATGTTACCAAGCATTATTGACATTTGCACATTTTTTTTCTCTTTTTTTTTCTGCTAATAAACTCTATTCTACTCCACTACTTTTGGCCTGAATGACATGGTGGAGCAAACACCAGACACCCAAGTTACTATGTAGCTTCGCTTTTTGCCTATGTCCACAAAGGCAGTGATGCTAGAGTTACTTCAGAAGTTTCCTCCCAATGAATTTTGATCAAGACACCAGGCTTCCTGAGGCGCAATGCCCTGTCTAGTTCCAAGGGAATCAACTCTTATTCTTCTTTATACCACATTTCTCATTTCATTTAAAATTGTGCATTTGTCAACCCATGCCAAATTAAAAAGAAGGTCTCAACTCCAAATCAAAAGTACAAGGAACCCACAGACTTACATATGGTCCATCACCATAAAACAAGGGTCTCTTATTTTTCAAAAGAAAGTCTCATCTCAAGACACATGCTTGTTTCTTTCTTCTCAACAGGGTTTTTATACGTTCAAAATGGGTACCTTAATCAAAAATTTTATTTTCATACATCAAGCAACCGAATGGTATGATCATTAGCCAAAAACCAAAGTAGGACTTCATCCTTAGCAAGCTCAAAAATAAAAGTGAAAAACAAACAAAACAAAGTGAAAGAAAAAAAAAAATAAAAACTGGTTTCCCTCCCCCACACTTAAGTCATGCAATGTCCTCAATGCATGGAAAGAATTAAAAGCAAAGACAATGCAAGGGGGTCATACCTGATTAACAGTTAGTCATCAGTGTAAAGAGGTTCATGGAGATCCATGACCTCTTCACTACTAGTAGTGGGAAACTCGAGGAACGGTTTCAAACGCTGACCATTAACCTTCGAAATTACCCCTGTTCCTGGATTCAAAATCTCCACAGCCCCATGGGGATATACATTATGAACAATAAATGGGCCATCCCATCGGGATCTAAGTTTACCAGGAAAAAGATGCAATCGAGAGTTGTACAATAAGACCTTATCACCAATTGCAAAAGATTTACGCAGAATGTGTTTATCATGGAAAGCTTTGGTCTTTTCCTTGTAAATTCTAGAACTTTCATATGCTTCATTCCTAAGTTCCTCCAACTCAGATAGTTGGAGCCTACGATGAATTCCCGCATCAGACAAATCAAAGTTAAGCTTCTTAATGGCCCAAAAGGCCTTATGCTCCAACTCAACTGGTAAGTGACAAGCTTTTCCATACACCAAACGGTAGGGAGACTGACCAAGGTCGGTCTTGAATGCAGTCCGATGGGCCCACAAGGCATCAATGAGCCTAAGGGACCAATCCTTACGGTTGGGATTAACAGTTTTCTCCAAGATTTGTTTGATCTGCCTATTAGACACCTCCACTTGGCCACTAGTTTGGGGGTGATAAGGGGTAGATAACTTATGGGTGATCCCATACTTTTTCATTAGGGTCTCAAAAGGCCGATTACAAAAATGAGTACCCCTATCACTAATTATTGCACGTGGTGCACCAAAGCGGGAAAAAATGTTCTCTTTGAGAAACTGGACCACCACTTTGTGGTCATTAGTTTTACAAGGTATGGCCTCTATCCATTTAGAAACATAATCAACGGCCAAAAGTATGTACAAATTCCCAAAGGAATTAGGGAATGGTCCCATAAAATCGATGCCCCATACATCAAAGATCTCAACTACCAAAATAGGGTTGAGGGGCATCATGTTCCTTTTATTGATACGGCCAAAAGACTGGCAGGCAGGGCAAGCCTTGCAAAAATCAAAAGCATCTCTAAAAAGAGTGGGCCAATAAAATCCGCATTGGAGAACCTTTGCGGCACTCTTCTTAGGTCCAAAGTGTCCACCACATGCATGATCATGACAAAAAGAGAGAATGGAATGTTGCTCATGATCAGGAACACATCGTCGGATAATCTGATCTGGACATATCTTAAACAAATAAGGATCATCCCAGAAAAAGTGTTTAACTTGGGAATGAAACCTATACTTATCTTGGGTGGACCAGTGATCCGGAGTCACACCTGAAACTAAGAAGTTGACAATGTCAGCAAACCATGGTTCACTGGACATTGCAAATAATTGTTCATCTGGAAAGTTCTCGTTGACTGGAGAATCAACAGTCAAGGAATTGGGAAGCCGGGATAAATGGTCTGCAACTAGGTTTTCAACTCTTTTCTTATCCCTAATTTCTAAATCAAACTCTTGCAAAAGTAAAACCCACCTAATGAGACGGGCTTTGGCATCCTTCTTCTGAACTAGGTATCTGAGGGCAGAATGATCAGTATACACCACCACATGTGAACCAACTAAGTAAGACCGAAACTTTTCTAATGCAAACACAACAGCTAAAAATTCTTTTTCAGTGGTTGTATAATTGAGTTGTGCATCATTTAAGGTCCTACTAGCATAGTAAATGACAGTGGGCAACTTATTAATCCTTTGACCTAAAACTGCTCCTATGGCAAAATCCGAAGCATCACACATCAGTTCAAAAGGTTCAGTCCAAACAGGTGGTTGAACAATGGGTGCATTGGTCAACTCCTTCTTAAGTTGCTTGAAGGATTCTAGGCACTCTTTGGAAAACTCAAAAGTCTGATCTTTGACAAGTAATGAGGTGAGAGGTCGGGCTAACTGACTAAAGTTCTTAATAAACCTTCTGTAGAAGCCTGCATGCCCTAGAAAAGACCGAACATCCTTAACAGATTGAGGAGGTGGTAAATTATCAATTAAATCCACTTTGGCTCTATCTACCTTAATTCCCTCCTTGGATATTACATGGCCTAAAACAATACCAGATTTTTCATAAAATGACATTTCTCCCAATTCAAAACCAAATTCTTAGATATGCACCTTTTCAAAACTAGGGAAAGATGATGAAGACATTCAGAATAGGAATTCCCATGAATTGAAAAGTCATCCATAAATACTTCTAAGAATTTTTCGACCATGTCAGAAAAAATGCTCATCATGCATCGTTGGAACGTAGCAGGGGCATTGCAAAGCCCAAAGGGCATACGCCTGTAAGCAAATGTTCCATATGGGCATGTAAAAGTGGTCTTATGTTGGTCCTCTAAAGCAATTGGGATTTGGTTATAGCCGGAATATCCATCAAGAAAGCAATAGTATTCATGTCCAGCTAACCTCTCTAACATCTGGTCAATGAATGGCAATGGGAAGTGGTCCTTCCAGGTTGCCGCATTTAATTTCCTGTAGTCAATGCACACACGCCATCCTGTTTGGACACGGGTAGGGATCAACTCATTATTGGCATTAGGAACTACAGTCACACTAGACTTCTTAGGCACTACATGAACTGGGCTTACCCATTGGCTGCCAGAAATAGGATAAATTATTCCATGATCCAAGCACTTTAGGATCTCTTTCTTAATAGCTTCCATCATCACTGGGTTAGCTCTTCTTTGGGGTTCCGTGGATGGTTTGGAATCCTCCATAAGATGTATATGATGTTGCACAATGGAAGGGCTTATACCCTTGATATCAGCCATGGTCCAACCTAGGGCTTCCTTATTATCTTTTAACACTTTAAGTAACTCCTCTTCCTGGCTAGAAGTCAAATTTGAAGAAATTATTACAGGAAGAGACTGGTCAGGCCCTAGGAAAGCATATCTCAAATTAGATGGCAACTCCTTAAGATCTAGCTTAGGGGGCTCAACTATGGAAGGTTTGGGAATGGAATTGGAAAGGGGTCCTAAGGGCTCCACAAGTGTGTGAAGACTCAAGACTTCAGAAAAGAAATTTTCACTCTTATCATCCAACTCATCCATATACTGTTGGAATTCTGAATCAAAATCAATATCAAAGTTGGTAACTAAATCATAGGAAAAATCCAGAAAATCCTCAAGCATATTGATCTCTTCTTCCATATGTGGTTGCTTGCCAATCCTAAACAAGTTAAACTCAACAGTTTGGTTACCAAAAGATAATCTTAGGAAATCATTCCGGCAATTGATTAATGCATTACTGCTAGCCAAGAATGGTCTTCCTAGAATTATTGGGATCTCATCCTTGGTTGAGAAGGGCTTAGTATCTAACACAATGAAATCAATAGGGAAAATAAATTCCCCCACCTTTAGTAAGACATCCTCAACCATCCCTTTAGGAATCTTAACAGATCTATCTGCCAACTGAAGAGTAGTTCCAGTGGCTTTTAATTCTCCCAATCCTAGTTGCTTGTACACATGGTAAGGTAAAAGATTCACACTTGCGCCAAGGTCAAGTAAAGCATGCTCAATATAGGTGTTACCTATGACACAAGATATGGTAGGGCTCCCTGGATCCTTATACTTGGCTGCTATAGGCTGAGTAATTATGGAACTAATGTTACCTGCCAAGAACGCCTTTTTGGGCACACTAGTGATACGTTTGTGAGTACACAAACCTTTCAGTACCTTTGCATAGGTGGGGATCTGGGATATGGCATCCAAAAGAGGGATGTTTATTTCTACCTTTTTGAAGACTTCTAAAATTTTGTCCATGGAAGCAGTCTTCTTTTTGTTTACCAAGCGATTAGGAAATGGGACAGGATGAACATAAGGACTGTTAGGGATTTGCCCCTGTTCAGAAGAATCATTTTTGGTTTCCTCAACCAAATCATCTTTAGTTTCAGAAAAATCTTTAGGTTCATCAGACGAACCTGGAGCAAGAGGCACATTTGTGTCCTCAACTGAAGAAGAGTTAACAGGAGTAATAGATGGGGAAGATTTAGGAAAGCTCTGTAGGTACTCTCTACCACTCCTAAGGGCATAAACAACATTACATTGGTTAGAGGGCCCTTATTGAGTCTGACCTTGTACTATATTCAGTGGTGCATTAGTTGGTCCTTGTAAACTAACAGGTTGATGATGCCTAGGGTTAGGCTCTGGTTGACTGGGTAAAGTTCCCTTCTTCCTCTCATGCATAATTGAGACAACTTGGGTAAGTTCTCTCGTAAGATTTTGATGGCTTGTCATGAGGAGGGCCATATTTTTTTCCAAGTCATTTATTCTACTTGCCTCTCCAGTGTTGGTAAACCCAGGGGGTTGCTGATAAGATGATAGAAGAGGGGCCCTAGGAAAACTCGCCTGAGGTCCTACATTTGACCTAGGAAAAGTATTTTGAGAAAAAGATTGTTGTGCAAAGGGAGGCCTTTGGGGTCCAGGTTGACCTTGATTATAGAAATTGGAAGGTCCTGCTTGGTTGCCCTGATTCCAAGAAAAATTTGGGTGATTTCTCCATCCTGGATTGTATGTGTTACTATATGGATTATTCTGGTATAAGGCATTAACACTATCATTAGAAGTGCCCCCAGAGGTGTTAGGGCATTCTTCTATGACTCTCTAGGAACAATAGCCTCAATCCTCTTGATTAGGATATCCAAATGGGCTTCCTTGGCTACTATCCCATCCACAAAATATCCTTTTCCTCTTATAGTTCTTTCACTCTCTTGGGTTGATTCCCATTCACGGGTTTTGTCAGCTAAGTCAAGTAAGAATTCCCATGCCTTTTCTTCATCTGTAAAGGATGTGAATCCCTCAGGGCACATAGATTCTATCATTTGTTTAGTTGGGTAATCAATACCCTCATAAATTATTTGACATAAATGCCATAGGTCTAGGCCATGGTGGGGGCATTCTTGGAGTAGATCCTTGAATCTCTCCATAAGTTTGGAAAATGACTCACTAGGCTTTTGCCTAAACTGAAGGATATCACTTCTAAGCTTATTGGTCTTGTGAGTTGGGGAAAACTTCTTAAGGAAGACAACTGTGAACTGTTCCCATGAGGTTATGGAATTTGTGGGTAATCCATACAACCACTTCTTAGCTTGGTCTTTCAATGCAAAAGTGATAAACCTAAGCTTAACAGCATCATCAGAAAACTGTTGGATCTTAATTAGAACACATACCTTTTTAAATTCCCTTAGAAATAGGTATGCATCCTCAGAGGTCAACCCATGGAAGTGGGACAACATAGTGATGTATTGAGATTTGAGTTCAAAATTATTGCCCTGGGCTTGTGGTAGAACTATACAGGAAGGTTGGGCTGTTCTAGCAGGGTAGAACCTATCTTTCAGAGATTTAGGTGAAGGGTTTTGCTGTTGGTCTCCCATATTGAAGGGTTTTAGAGAGAGCAAACGTATAGGGTCACTACTTGTTGGATCTCTTCTTTCTAACCGATTCTTAGTATTACGTACCCACTTAACACTCATGCAACAGAAAAACTTTCCACAACTAAAGTAAGACAAGCACAAAAGAATGGATAGCAAAACTTTTTGATGATTTTTTTGATTTTTTTGATTTTTTTATTTATTTATTTTTTATTTTTTTTTTTTTGCTTTTTGGGAGTTTACCGACAAGGATCCGGGGTTGCTCAGGTCAATTCCTGAGGTACTGCTACAGGGCGAAACCTGTCTTTATCATACTGTGAGGCATGGTGACCTCCACTGATACAACTATTATTGCAAGTTGTTATTCTCAGGAATTCAATAAAAAAAAAAGAAAAAATATAAAGCAAAGCAAATAAAGCACTCCGATTTACCAAAAGAAAGTGAAAAATAACATGGAACTGTCTCCCCGACAACGGCGCCAAAAACTTGTTGAGATTTAAAATGTAACCGCAAGCGTACGGATCAGTGTAGCTACGGGTCGAACACAGGGAGAGCAGTCACTTTATTTTTTATTTCTTTTAATAATGCGAAAGTGAACTGATTAATGATTGTGATCTAATTCTAATTACCGTCCTAAACATATGTATCTAAAATAACGTCCTAACCATTCGTCATCTAAGAATT
>NW_024870667.1:159890-184266 GCF_013358625.1 Macadamia integrifolia | reverse complement strand
AGAGTTGATACTCAAGATCATCTAAGGTCTTCCTTGACTTATTGGCTTGATCTCTCAACTCAAGAACTAATTGTTCTTGCCCCTTAAGGTCTTGAGTGACCTTTTTCACTTTCTTCCTTTCTCTTTTAAGCTCTCTAAGGGCAAATGTGAGTTCAGCCTCTAGATGTGATTTTTCATCTTCCTCTTCTTCTTCTGTAAAATCTTCCTTATTAGAAGAATCTTCTTTGTTTTCTTCCATATCTATTGAGACCATGAACATAGCCTCATTATCTTCATCATTAGATGATTCTTCAGACTCTTCATCAGATGTGTCACTGCATTTCTTAGAAACCAAACTTTTCTTCTTGTCCTTGCCTTTCTTGTATCTGTTTGAGAAGAATTTCTTCTTTCCCTTGAAATGAATTTTCTTTTCACTTTCATCTTCATCACTTTCTATTTTTCCTTGGTTAGGACACTTGGCTGCAAAATGTCCAACCCTTCCACAGTTGAAGCATTTGAAAGGCAACTTGTCTTTATATTTTCCTGTTCCCCTTTTCAACTTTTTGGTGAAATGAGCTGTAACCTCATCTTCACTCTCATCAGTATCCTCCACAGACTGCTTCTTCTTCTTCTCATTAATTTTCAAGTTTTTCATTGCCTTGAAAGCAGTGTGTTTGTCAATGGACTTGCCCTTTTTTCCATCTCATTTCAAGAGCTGTGAAAGTGCCATGCACTTGATCAAGAGTGATAGTGTCTAGGTCCTTTGCCTCTTCAATAGCTGACACCTTGGAGTCATACTTGGGCAACAAAGATCTCAGGATTTTTTGACAAACAACTGAATCTTCTAGATTGGCTCCCAGACCCCTAATGGAGTTGACCACTTCATTTACCCTGGTCATATAGGTGTCAATATTTTCTCCTTCTTGCATTAGTAGACTTTCAAACTGGCCTCTGAAGGTCTGAAGCTTTGCTTTCCTTATCTTTTCATCTCCTTCATAAATGTTCTTCAGTCTTCCCCAGATATCCTTGGCTGAGTCACAATCCATCACCTTAGCCATCACACTTTTATCCAATGCTGAGAATATTGCATTCACAGCCTTCTGATTGTAACAATAAGCCTTTTTAGCTTCACTGTCAACCGGACCTCCTTCAGGCTCTGTGTATCCATTCAGAACTGATACCCAAACATCATAACCTAGTGAACCTAGGTACGACTGCATTCTCCTCTTCCACAAGATAAAATCAGATCCATCAAACTTTGGTGCATGTCCTGAATAACCTTCACCTGCCATACTGTCACTGCCGCTGCCTCTGGATCACTCAGTTGTTGATCAAACTATCACTGAGTATCGGCTCTGATACCAATTGTTGTAACCCGGTAGTCACTGAGAGGGGGGGTGAATCAGTGAGTTCAATTCTGATACCTAAAAACCTGTCCGATGTCTGGCCAAGAAAAACCTGATATACCTGTTCCTGTTTGCACACAGTCGTATGCACACTCAGCCTCTCATAGGCACTTCCAAGTGTGCACACCCATTCCACATTCCACGCACTTCAATATAAAATACAAACAACAAGCACCCACAACACAGGGTTTTTACGAGGTTCGATAATTTGCCTACATCCCCGGAGTAGTGCCTGTAAAGGCTTCGTACCTATGCAATACACTACTTTTGACTGCACCACAGTCGGGAGCACCTACACCCAATTTTCTCAAGCCGAAGCTGAGATGGCACTCATAGTGCCGATATAATGTGTAGCACCCACTACACGGGAGCACCCACTCCCGGTGCTTAGCACCCACTAAGCACACAATAAATAATACAATTAAATTGGGCTTATATCAATGCCCTACAATCAAGCTCTGCCTAGCATATGCATCCACAACTAGCTAGCATGCTTACAGTTCATCCACAACTAACCTAGCATGTATACATTCATCCACAACTAACCCTAACATACATACATACATGTAATGTAAAATCACAGGTTAGAGAATCTCACAACTGATTGCCTGGGATGACTGGAAACTTGTACTGACAAGTTTGGTGCTCACACCTTCTCTCTCCTTGGCTTCTTGCTCTTCAAAGCAAACACATCCTTGCTTTCTTCTCTTCTTCCTTGGCTTTGAGTTAATATACCATTAACACACTTCAACCACCTCTTTTACCTCCTTTAATGGCCTAAGAACATTTATCATCAAGAATGTATGTTCATTCAAGGACCAACAAAGAGGGGGAAGCTTCTCCTACCAAAACCGTAGCCTTTCTTCACTCAAACCTCATTTTTCTTGCTTCCATTGTGTAGGGCTTGAAAAAACGAAGAAGCTGCAACTTGGGTCACCCAAATCCGACTTAAAATGAAGGAGATATGACCTTTTGAAGTTGGAGCAATGAGATAGCCCGAAATGGAATCTTCGTACGGGTGGCGTAGGCTACACCGGCGGCGCGCGCAACAGGGGCGAAATCTGACCGTAGATCTCATATAAGAGATCTTATAATCCAAGCCATCCGATTAAACCAACGGACAACAGATCCAAACCGTTAGATTTGAATCTCGATGACGTCATCATGACGTAGGCGCTGACATCGTCAGAAGTGTTGTCGATCTATGATTGGTTGCTTTTCCGGATTTTAAGGGAGCTTGTCTCCCACTCACAAAAGTGAAAATGCATATTGACCGTTGGATCCGAATCTTCCATGATGGCTTTAATCAGATTTCATGAGATCATTAAGATCGGAATCCTTTTTATACTTTCTATACACGTGCGAAACACAATAACATACCTTGATATAGTGTAGCGCCAGTGCATCAAGAATTATGCATCTAACCAATCAAATCCCACGCGCAAGCATCTATCTCGTCCATATCACACCAAAATCTCAACAGCCTTTGGATGGGCATCAAGCCTACGTGGTCGAATCTTGGACGTCCATTTCACTTCCCTTTACTCCTCTTTATTACAATCAAGCCCCTGCCTCCATATGTTTCAGTGCTTAAAGACCCCTTGCAACTCAGACCTTCAAAATCTTTAAATTACACAAAAGCCCTTCGAATTTCAAAAATAAAATCCGAAAAATCCACCCAACACCGAGAGCAACTGATGGATTTTCGGTTTGGATTTTCAAACCGACTTTACAGAAACGCTTATAACTTTTTCATACGATATCCGATCGAGATGAAACGAAGTGCATTGGAATCGTAACTGGATGCTCTACGACTTTTTAGAAGACTCAATCATCTGAATCATCCATGTAAAAAGACCAAAATGCCCCTACACATTTCCAATGACGTATCTTTCTCATACGGAATCGGAATGCGATGAAATCAGAACCGTTGGAAAGATTGTATTTTTTTCGTATTGTTACATGTAGAACACTTCCTTTAAAAAATTCATCTTCAATGCCAAAACTGCCCTTGACTGCCATAAATGCCGTAACTTCTTCATACGGTATCGGAATGTGACGAAATCAAATGCACTGGACTAGGAAAATTACAATCTATATTTTTTATGAAGAACCGATCTTCCAAAAATGTCATTTTCATTGCCGAAAATGCCCTCGATCGTAAATAGGCCAATTTTGCCAGTTTTGACCCAGAAACCCGCACCACCTATTAATGATGTATTAAACCACTCCATGCATACCAAGCTGCTCTGTTATCTCATCGGTGACACTGGATACTGCCATATCATCATTTTCATCCACGTCACCCAAACTGGCCACGTCATCACCGCCACGTGGCCGAGTTGCCAACAAGGACAACCATAAAACAACACTTTGGGCTTAGGAACCTCTAGGTTACTGTCATTTTCTTAACTTTGGTGACATCACCTTTGGGCAAATGTCACCTACGTTGCTACCCTGTGGAAAATCATGAAATAATAAGATGTACCACTTTGGTGGATTCCACCTCATCATTTCATGGTTTCCTCAAGCAAAATTACTTCGCAACTAAGAATGAGCGGAAGCTTACACCCTTTTCCAGATTAACATATTTCAATTTAAAAACCTTTCCCAATTTCATGGTAACCAATAACATATACATTTTTCAAAGCATTGATTTATACTCTCTTGTTTCAATGATTAAAAATAAATACAACATACAATTTTAAATAAACATATCATTAAAAATTAGATCATTAAATGTATTTTGATTTGATTTAAAACTCCTACCCAACTTAACTCATTTAAGTAAGACATGGGCTTTAGGTCTAGTGTCAAACAATCATGGGTTCAGCCCATTATTTAATTTACATGGGCTTTAAACTTAATATCAAACAATCATGGGTTCAACCCATTATTTAACATCTTAAAATCAAGTTTGGTAGTAGAAGTTTGACTCCGACTCCAACAAATCCCTGTGGGAGCCGATAACCTTTCTTTCACCCTTTTTATTTTTTTTATTTTTTTTAAGGATCAAACAGTGGACCTTTAACCCATTAGACTTAAAACAGTAAAACAAAACTTTTATTGAATAACTAAACATCCATGGGCTGAGCCCATTATTTATTTTAAAGAGTGGGCCATTTCTTTTGTTTTCTAAAACTTTAAAGGACAGCCCATTACGTTTTAAGAAGTGGCCCATTTCCATTTTATAAGAAAATAATAACTTAAAAGTGTGATAGACCGAAGTTTGGGTCTATCATCACCCACAAAAACAAAAAACCTATAACTAAACCCTCTTCCTCTACCGAGAGAGAGCAATGACATCCGAATCAGTTTTTTTTTTCTCTCTCCTCCGGCAGCCGGTTTCCGGCGGCGCGTGCCGGCGCGTCCGGAGGTTTCCGGTGACTTGCGGCATACCGCCGTGACCGTCTTCTCGTGATCTACAACTTTCGTGAAGAAAGTTTTCCCATACAGAATTTTTAAATGATGGTAAAATTACGATTTTTATGATTTTCATGATTTTTAATCAAATCAGGTTTTAAGTAATAATCAAAATCTTCATGTACAAGAAAAATTCAATCGATTCTTGTCCCATGTGGTCTGCTCTGATACCAATTGTTGGAACTCTCTATGGGTTTGAGATTGAAACCCTATGGAGGAAACCACACAGGAAAAACAAGAATATGAATCTAATAAAATTATGGAGGATCGATTTGTACCTTTCACCTAGTATGCTGAAGATGATTGATGTTGGTCACTCCCACTTTCGCTCTCTTGGCTTGGCTATGGATCTTCTACAACCCCTTAAACCTCCTTGGTTCTCTCACTTTAGTGGTAAAGTGGGGAAGAGTGAATAATGGCTGTAGGGACCCAAAACCTAGTATTTATAATACTATCCTGCACTCAAAACCCTAAACTACAATGGGTTGAGCCAGCATATCCCTAAGCTTGAGAGTGGACCGAACCGGTTCATGCAATTTGACTCTCACCCATTTAATCAACCCGAATAATTAATTTAGCCCATAAATCCAACAAAGGATACGTAGAACTCACTGATGGTGAGTTCCTCTAAAGGAATATAGCACTTTGTGATGATCCACATCAAATGCTTCTTCTGCAATGCTCGTAACCCAAGGTGGAAGATGTTAAGACCTCCCTAAGGACATGCGAAGCCTTAATTAAAGGGTGAGTAGGATTTGAAATCCCGTCTTTGAGTTAGTTTGGAAGAATCCCAATTAAACTTGGAAACCAAAGGATTCAAATTTCGACTAGTCAGAACGAACCATTTGACACCAAAGAGCTAAATAAATGTATTGATGAGACTCAGATTGTTATCGAGCAAGGCCACTTGGATGTCGATTACTTTCAAAATTTTAAAAGATTCAACATTTGACAAATCAAAAGGAACCACTTGACACCAAAGACTTACATAAACGTGTAGATGAGACTCAAATCGCTGTCGAGTAAGGCCCCTATGATGTCAATTAATTGTTTTGAGATTAAATTCCAATACATTCTTAATTAACCAAGTTTGACTTTAACGGCTAGTATAATGGCCAGTTGGGTGCCTATAAAAGGCCTGAGTCATTCAATCAGGGTAATAGTATAACACAAGGTAGTATCATTTCACAAGATGAAATGGTTCATGTAGAAATCATATTGAAAGAGGGCAAAAGGAAGATTTTGTACAGATTTGGATGAACTTAAAAGGATACGAATTAAAACTTGAAGAACTTGAGAGGGGATTGAAGTAGGAAGGTAAATCCAGAATTAGCCTTACACATAAAACAAGAATAATGTAATGCGGTGTGCATTATGTATTGGTTTTCAGCTTTTATCCATAGAAGTGTTTAATAACTCAATGGCTGTGTGGTTACCTATGCCTAGGTCTTATGTTCAATTCGTTTTAAGTATCATATAAAGTATTTTCTATATATTTTATTTTCTATATATTTTGCTTTGTAACCCAACAATGGGCCTCATATGTTAATATCTTGACTAGTAGGGTATAATGGTCATTTACAATTGAAGGTACCAAGTGTTAGAAAGTTGCATTAAAATGAACTATTGAAAAAGATCCTAGAGGGTAAAAGGGGGATTTCACTCCCAATGTGTGTGTAATGTAATACTTACTAACTAAAAAGGAGTAAAAGGGTAATTTCCTTACACAATAGTACCCAAGACAAAGAAAATATAAGAATATGCATCAGGTCTTGCGGATGGCTATTTCAATTTTTTTTTATTTTTTATTTATTTATTTTTTTTTTTTTTTTGTGCTTAAAGGAAAATAGAAGAAAAAAAAATTAGGTTTTTCCTCCACTTTTTCTATTTTGTAGAATCCAAGGGAAGAAGGGAATTCATCTTACCAATTGTGGAAGGAGGCCTGTGATACCCTACTTTTTAAACCCGGTCTAATTACACGGTTGACCCGGTTTAACCATACAGGACCCGAACTCGAGAGGGTTAAGGCGGGTTCCTTATGGACCATGATGGCAAGGGTGACTTTGAACACAGGTTGGCTAGACAAGTCCGAGTCAGTACCAGAGGAGACGGGTGTACCTAAGCTGTGCACGTGCACGTATCATAAGGCCATGTACGGGTAATGCTAGTATGTAGACATATCCTAGAGTGCATACATATAATATACCGTGTGCCGAGAGTCGAATTCCATCAAAATCCTACTTGTTGGCCAATTTTCGGCCCTCAGGTGGGCGGTCTCAGGTGGGCGCATCCGCCCACCTGAGTGACCCACCCATGAGGTTACTAGCTGTTTTAAAAAGTATAAATAGTATTATTATGTTTTTCATTTTCTCATTTATGACATTCGGGCGTTTGGTGAGAAGAGTAAAGAGGAGAGAGAAAAGAAAGGAAAAAGAGAACGGAGAAGAGGAAAGGGGAAGGAAGAGGAAGAAGAAATGGATTTAAGCGGTGCCAAAGTTTGATCTTCCCATTCCGACGCCGGAAGTGTGATCCCCAACACGAGATCTATGATTGAAGATGAGCAAAGGCTATGTTTCTTAAACTTTCACCAAACCCAAGTAAAACCCTTGATTTGGGTAGAGTTCCCTAAGATCTTGTAAATCCCCCTTGAAATGACAAATCTAAGGTTTGATAGATGGTCTATATGTTGATTTTGAAGGATTTGAAGAAGTGTTTACAAGGTTGGAGAAGCATTGGTGATTTCTTGAGCTAAGAAGTGATTTTTGGGGTTTTGAAAGAGTTCTTGAGCAAAGAAGGTAAGACGGCTTTCCAATCCTTAAATCTAACTTAGATCTAGGTTAGAATCATCTCATGAGACCTTGAATGTATGGAAAATGGTTTTGAAAAAGCCCCATTTGTTTTCTCAAAGGTTGGGGAAAGCTTCAAGGAAAATGGCATTTTTTCGCCCTCTCAGGTGGGCCGAGACCGGTGGGCCAAACGGCCCCCCTGAGCGCACCCGCCTGAGAGGGCAGGCCTTCGGGGCCAACCGGTGGGCCCCGACCAACGGGCCGACTTGCCCACCGATCATGACCGGTGGGTCAAGACCGGTGGGCTGACCCGCCCACCTGTGAAGACTGGTGGGCCGTGACGGGTGTGCTGTCCGACCCACCCGAGAGGCCCCCAACGCGATTTTTGTGTCCGAATGGACCCAAAACGGACGTGCGACATTCTTTTATAATTTTAAACATGATTTTATCATCTAATCTTGTTAGTTTTGACCCCAAAGTGGCGAAATGCTAACCTCCTTCACTTATGATAGGTTCACCGAAATTTACGTTTCTCGCGTCGGATCTCACCCGTACCGGGTGTGAGTCTTTGTACACAAAAAGTAAGTGGGGAGAGGACATTTGGCCTTATTTTAATGCTTGTTTGGCATTCATTCAAATGTATCTAGACTAGCCATGTCATCATGCAAATTATATGTAGTTTAGCCATCCTTATATTATTATGACATGTGTGTTGTGTTTACTTTCTCAATGTCAAAATGATGATGTGCTTATGTGGTGAATTATGGAATCATTGTGCATGACGCATTAATAGACTAGATGCCGTAGTCGGCTTGGAAACGAGTGCATTGGTGGCCCATGAAATGGGACGCGGTGGCACTATGCAATCGTACTATGTCATATAGGAGCATGCGGTTTAGGATTATCATCTTCCCGTGCTACGACCCTTCCCAACAGAGGTTGAGGTGTTGGGTTACCATTTGGGGGGAAGCAGTGATCGCGGTTGTCGGGTCATTGTGACGGTTAGACATACACCCTGTGGGTCATTAAGACAGTCGGCAACCTCGGTGGTATATTCAAGAGGGCCAATCGTGCTGCTTTTAAATTGCTAGAGTCAACACCTTTATTTTCTGTCATTTACTTTTATGTTGAGAGCTGGTGGTTGGCATGCTTTACTTTTCTGAGTACTCACGGTGGGCCTTTTCCGATAGCCCTATGGGCGTATCGCGGGATGGAGTTCGTGGTTCGTACCCGGAGTATACGCGCACTGTGGTTGTAGTAGCACTAAACTCAAAGACTTAGTAATGTTGTTTAGGTGGATGTGATTTAAAATGAATTGCATAGCATATAGTGCATATGGTTGTGATTGTTGTGTGAACTGTTGTGTGGTCCCTCTTTTCACTTACTGAGCTAGTGAGCTCATCTCACGTGTACACCTCTTTTAGACTATTTTGTAGGTCACCAGCCTGAAAATCAAGTGTCGGGCCCCACAGCTGAATTCCCCGAAGAGGATTGGTGGGTTCCTGAGGAATATGAGCACGGCACGGATTGCACGTGCGAGGGTTGTGCTGGGTTATACTTTTTGATTCTTTAGATGACCCCTTTTTGTGTACTTGATACATGAATTGTTATTATTTTTGTGTAAATATCATGCCTGCGGGCCCACATGTATTTATCTATATACTACAATTTGGGTATCAAGTATATTGGGGTATTTACAGGTAAATTAAGTCTTCCACTGAACTTTTGAACATTGATCTTAGATGTGTGTATGTTGTGGTTGGGTACTGTATCAGATGATCCTGGCAGGTTTGGGTTAACCGGAGTTAACCCAGTCACCGGTCCGGTTCTGTGTGAACGGGGTGTGACAAGGCCTAACCTTGAAAATCTAAGAGGAGGAAAATAGAGGGTTTTTCAAGCCATTGTGAAAGAACAAGATCAGGAAACCCAACCCTATCAACCTTGAGCTCTAGGTAAGATCTTTTGATATATAGTTTAAATCCTTAATAAGACTTCAATAATGAGGGACATTGGCCTAGAATATAACTTCTAAATGTTGAAAGTGAAAGCACATGCATGAGTTAAAAATGGGTAAAACATATTCTCCTTTTAATGAATAAAAGGATGTGAATTGGATTGCTATATTCTCACTCCAAGCTATAGGATATTGACCTAGAATAAGGTCTTTGTATGAGAACTTGAATGCATGAAAGGAAATCCAAAGTTTGGAACGCAACTCCTGGGAAAATTCGGAGTTGTTGTTTCATAATAACCTATCTATCCATTTGAGTTGGACTTTTTCCAAAGGATTTTGGACATTCCTTAGACTATTATTGAAGGTCCTTTTGTGTATATCATCAGGGAGTAGGTGACATGTGGCGAATTTTCTAACGAGATAATATCATGGCACAAAAATTAAGGTGAGTGGGATGTTTCATGATGTTCTATTTTTCATAAATGATAATGTTATATTGTATAATGTAAGTATACTTAATTTCTATATGGTGAGCATATCTAGTCTCATTTGAATTGTAATTATATATAAAGAATGTGCATATGATTTTGATAGTATATCATGAATATGAAGATGAAATATATAACTTATTAAGTTAACGCTAACACATGAATGGCATAATTGTAAGAATGATTATAATTGGGTATTGGCATGGTCACCGGGATTGTGATGCATGAACACCATAATGTGATGTAAATATGAAAATTATACAACAATGTTTTACTCATTGAGCTGGTTGGCTCTACCGCATCTTTTACAAATGTTTCCTTTCAAATCATGCAAAGGGTGGTAGGGTCGGAAAGGAATCAGATAGTTGTTGGTCGGAGTAAAGATGCATATTTTTTACATCTCATAGGCCTAGGATGATCTTTTTTGTATGTTGAAAACAATTGTAAATTTTGTGAGTAGTGGAAAGACAATTTGTAATAACTATGTTGTCATCAGGTAGTGACACTATAGACTCTGATGTAATTACATTTTATGTGATTATAGTTTAGGTATTGTGCTAATGTTGATGTGTTCATCGATCAATTATCACCATCCATGAAAGTATGATTATATTCTTATTCTAAGTTTTGGGTCATGACAGTTATAGTATCAGAATGTTGATTATAGAGACGTGAGAAACTAAAACCTGGTGGCATAGAATCACTAAACATTAGTCCCAAACTTTTGATGTAGATCCATTGACATATCAATGGATTTGGATGCCAATGTACCAGTCTTACTCAAAATGTCCAACACATATTTTCTTCAAGAGAGACTAATCCCTTTCTTGCTATGAATAACCTAATATTAAGAAAATACCTATGAAGCCCTAGGTCTTTCATTTTAAAATGCTTTTGTAAATAGGATTGTATTTGTAATAGAAAATGTATATCAATACTAGATATATAATATCTTAACATAAACAATTAATACAATCATTCAGAAGTTCCATTGACGAACAAAGATAGAATGATCAAAACTTCATTGTGTAAATCCACACTTTGTAACAATAACGTTGATCAAAACAAGTTCTAGGTGATTGTTTCAAACCATAAAACTTTATCTTATGAAGTTAGAAAACTTTACTGGAATTCTCCCACTGAGCGACATACCCTAGAGATTGCTCCATATACACTTTCTTATTCAAATCACTATATAAAAATGTATTTTAATCTAATTAATACAATGGTCAATCAAAATTACATGCATAGAATTGAGACAAGGAACATGAAAAAAAGTTTCAAAATAATATGCCCCATAGGCTAGTCGCAACCAAATTGGCTTCAAGTCACTTAATAGAACCATCAGAGCTATACGTAATATTATACACCCAACGAAACCTTACTAGGTCCTTAGCTAAAGGTAAATCTACTAGATCCAAGTCTAAAAAAAAAAAAAGTAAGTCATCAATTTCAAAATTTATAATAGTTTACTATCTAGGATGAGATAAAGATTCATAATAGGTATTAGGGATGGAATGAGAGGATAATGACAAAGAAAATGTATGTAAATCAGAAATGGAAACAAACTTATCAATGGAATAAGAAGCCAAGGTTTTTTGTATAAGAACGAGTACCTTTACAGAGAGTCGCTAGTAAGTTGTTCGACAAAGAGGTAAGAACTGCATGCTATAAAATGAAACATATATACAACATTGACACAATATGATTACTTTTTTTTATCGGAGATATAATTTGGACTAATATATAATTTTTATGCCTAGAGAGGAAAGTTTCATGTCTACAGCTAAGCAGACCTTTTTACAACTTTTTAAAATCATATTAATATGTATATGTTTTTTGCTATGCCAAGTTTTTTGTTTATACATGGAGATCTAAACCCATTTATTAGCATGTGAAAGGGATTTTTTTACCCTGTACAATAAGGGACGGGAGTTAATAATGACAGGATTCCAATTAGCACTAGTGGAAATGAGATTCTCTCTTCTCTATGAGTGAGAAAATTCTTAATCCTATCTTAACCATCCAATTAAATGAAAAAAATTATTAATATATTTTTAATCATTGAAATAATCCTTAAATGTAAGTCGATCTAAAAGTTTCTTAGATGCAACACAACAATTAGTGTACAGTTTCTACCTAAAAAAAAATATATATATATATAAAAAAAAAATCAGTGTATAGAGTGTATCCTCCTGATTTTATTAAAATATAAGATATGACATGTTATGGGGTCTCAACTTGTAAAACCGATTGTATACACAAACCTCATTTTTATATGTAATATATGGAGAAGAAGAAGAAAATATTATTTAAAAAATGAGAAACTTTTCCAGTATAATTTCACTTTCACATAAATATTTTTAGGAAACATTATGGGCCTACCCCTCAAGGTTTACCCTAGTATTAAGACCCTCCTCTACATTACTGACAATTACACTTACCTCCCCTATCATTAGTGTCTGTTAACTATAGAGTTGAAATGACTATCGTACCCTCAACCAAACTAACTCAACCCTTCTATCATAAATAACAATGACTAGTTTACCAGTGATCAAGCTTCTTCTCTACGAGCGATCCTCTTCCCATTGTTGCTACGAACTCCATCTATGTTAACTTTTGTATTTGTTTAAAGAGATAGGGCAAACTAAAGACAGACAATGACGCTAAATTTTTTGAATGAAGCTTTTGCCTTTTGGGATTCTTGCTGGGTATTGTTCTGTGCTTCGGTACCTTTATAAGTAGTACTTTTATTGAATTTTAGGTCTAGCAAGTGCCATTGCAGAAGTGCACTATTATGATTTATTTTCAAATAAATGGATTCCGTATGTTCAGTAATGAAGATCATTGTCTTAGTAGGTAGTGAGAATATATGATTCCATGCTTTTGCTCATTCCTTTTAGCTTTCTTTATAATTCAAAATGTTGTTCTATTCCTTATTTGCAAGTTTACACCACTTGGAGAACAACCATACCAAGAGCAGCACATGTGGCGACTGTTGTAGGTACTATGGTGGTTATTTAGGTATTCACAAGGCTAAATATCTACTAGTATGTACATATTGGCTAACTTAGTTACAAAATTAATTCAATTTTATTATACTTGGTTTGGCTCAAGAGGGAATTGGTCTATTTAGTCTTTCTGCAGAGGATCTCCATATATTGGCCTCATATAGCAATAAACTAGATGGCACAAGTTTGGTTCCTAGCCTGCAGTTTTGATTGCCTGTCTCTTAAGCTAGTGGCTTGAAGAGTTGTTATCTTTAGCCCAAACACTCGTTATGGACATGTAATGGCTCTTGTTGGGAAAAATTCCTCCTGAAAATTAATGAAAATTATTGAAAATGATGGTACTCGACTTTCTCTCTCAATGTGAGTTTTTTTTGCATTTGGTTTAGATTGAATAGATGTTATGTTTTGAGGATTAGTTTGCTATAGAGATAATATATATATATGTATATATATTGCACATTTGGCATGGTTTTACCGATATTATTGTGTGATCGAGTTTTTGTGGATGTGTGGTTATAGATGAGTGGTAATGACTGTAACATCAACGCTCTGAGGCACTGTGGGCTCAGAGGTCGGTATTACAATGATGGTCACCGATGTATGATTGATTGCTATGGATGCATGTAGAATGCATATAGTTAGGATTCACAGACCCTGATGCTACACCCCTTGCCAGTAGGGGTTAGGTACTGGCTAATCCCAAAGGGCGGTATATTATTGAAAGTTTGTTATTAAGAGTATGACATACTATACTCGGAGGTGGATATAGCATGGGTGACCAATTGTGTAGGATTCCAGGACCGTGGCTATCCACAATATGGGTGACCGAGGTGTAGGATTCTGGGACTATGGCTGTCTGCTTGGGGTTACTTTTGGAAGTTTGCAGGGTGACCGATTGTGTAGGATTTTGGGATCTGCAGACTTTTGCTTGCAGTGAGCTTGTATCCCTAGAGCCCAACGTACTGGGGAGAGGATGCCACCTCGTTGCGTAGCACCTATACCAGATGATGGACCTAGCAATGGAATAGGGAAGTAATAAATAAATGGATTCATATGCATTATATCTGTATGTGTTTTGCATTGCATCCTTTGTTGTGTGTGCTTGCATGCACACCCCTCACTGGGCTTGTGAAGCTCACCCCCTTGTTGATTTTTATTTTTAGATGGTGGAACCGGTGCTGAGACGAGATTGGATTTTAGTGGCAGTTGTGAGGCTTGTGTCTACAAGACACCAGGATGCCAATGGACATCACTTCTAATATTTGAATTATTTCTTTTGATGTGTATATGGGTGAAATATGTAAGATGTAAATATTACACCTGTGAGTTGTTAATAACTGAATCTTGTATATATGTAATTTATCACTCTAGTACATCACCAGTGTATTTACTGCATCTATGATCCTGGGTATGGTAGGCTGACTGGGTTGGGAATCCAGTGCCCCATACCTTGGCCTATATTAAGGCAGTGTGTGATGCTAAGGCACACAAATCTGAGCCTTAGCTAGGCACCTCAAGACCTTACGTTCTAAGGCGCGCAAGTCCTAGTCTCAGATTGGTAGCTCAAGACCTTACTTTCTAAGACACACAAGCCCGAGCCTCAGCTCAAGACCTCAAGACCTTGCATTCTAAGGCACGCAAGTCCAAGACTTAGCTTGACACCTCAAGACCTTATGTTCTAACACATGCAAGTCCAAGCGTTGGCAGGAGTCAAGTCGAAGCAGCAGATGCAAAGTAGGATCAGGTAGTTACAGGGGGATCATTCTTCTCCACATCAAAGGGAGCACAATATTCTCTTGGTTCACCTCCTTTCCCACTTTCTCGACTACATTTCCAATTTGTTGCATCGATGACTCAAAAGGAGGGAGGTAATGCTTATAGTCACTAAGGTCAATAGAGGTGTACTTCCTCAAGCACTATCGCAACTAACCCCTCGTTGAAGGAAAAAGTGTTAAGACTGAGCAATAAGTCCTCAGATACATCAAACTTGAGATATGCCTTAAGAGCTTTGGACTCGGTCTCCTTTAGTTTGGCTATGTGTTGGTCCTCTAAGGCCTTGATGGCAACTTGGTGAGCCTCACCTTTCCTCAACAACTCTTCCTGACACTCCCCAACCTCCACCTATAAATGTTCCTTGTCCTTGATAAGAGTCTTGTTCACAAGGAGCTGCTGACTCAACTCTGTCTCCAATTCACTTGATCTCTTCTCAGCTGCGAGAACCCTGGCCTCCTCAGCTTGAGACTTCTTTCCCGCAGCCTCTAGTTGATTCATAGCCTTGGCCACTAGTATCAGAGCTTCCTCACCTCGGCCTCAGCATCCCACTTCCCCATAGCCATTCTTTCAGATTTGTTGGCCACCTCAATCAACCAATTGAAACCTTGCACAAAAATTCAACTTTAGGTTGAGCAAGTGCAAAAAGAAAGGGAAAAACCGCTGGTCACTCACATCGTACATCCATTGGTAAATGTGCATTGCGAAGTAAAAATTCGGATGGGCCTAAACCCACTCTATTTCAGGTCAAAGCCGACCCTTTCTTGCCTTAGATTTGGGCAACAGTCATGGTTTAAAGTATCGGTCCGTATCGTACCGTATCTGCCGATACGTATCCGTATCGACCCTTACCGATATGATACTGACCGATAAGATACATGAAATTTTTAAAACCCTTTTGTATCGATACGTATCTTACGATAAAAATCGATACACCACCGATACGTATCGATACGTACCGATACTCTGGAAAATTCAAAATTGAAGTGAAATGTATGTTTCGGTATGTATCGGTATGTACCGATACGTATCGATATGTACCGATACGTATCGGTACGTATCGATGTGTATCGGTATGTATCGACCGATAAACACCGATACAGTCATAAAATGGCCAAAATGGGTAATGTTTTAGAAAAAATATAATTTTTTGAGGTGTTTTAGTTTCAAAGTTGCTGCCAACCATTTTTTTCTCTAACTAAAGTGAAAATTAAGGTTGGGAACAAGGATTTTACATTTATGGGACAACTACAAACCTTGGATTTTTAGTACGATACTCTCAATTTACTGTTTATGCATAATACATGTTATATATAACTTTTTTTAACTATTTTTTTATGTAAAAGTGTATAAAAAAGTGTTTCTTATTCATTTATGTGCGTATCTTTAGCGTATCTCGGATACGATACGATACCCTCCGATACGTATCTTAATTTTGGCCGATCGATACGGCGACCGATACCGATACTTTAATCCTTGGCAACAGTCTTGTCTGCAATGGAGGAATCATTCTCCAGCAAGTTCCAAGCTGGAGGAACGACTTTGTTCCTTGGGCCACGAGACGCTCTGGGCGGGATGGCAGTATACTTGTCCCTGACTTGGTGTCGGGAGAGGACCCATCTTCTCTTGTGGTCTTCCCGGCCCCAATGTGCAGGTTGATTGAGTAGTTGAGGATAAGACTTTGGCAGAGCAGGGCCTTTTTCCTTCGCCTCTAGGACAAGAGGAGGTCCCATCTTCTTTTTCCCTTTTGTCGAGACCCATTGCTTGGGTCGGCTCCTTCTCAATTGGGTGTTCATACTCCAACCCCATCACTAGAGGATTCTTCTCCCCACACTGGAGGATTCTTCTCCCCACCTAAACCGAGGCGGTGGCACCTAACTATTTGGCCTTTTAAACTGCCTTCTCCTTAGCCCTCTTGGTGGCCTACTCGGCCACCTTAGCCTTTCAAGCCTCTGCTACCACGACCGTAGGTTTCTTCTTATCCAGTTGAACATTAACCACTACAAAGAGGAAAAAAGAAATTGAGAGGTGTCAACTATGAGAATATACATAAAAAAAAAAGGAAAAGATAAAAAATATATAGGGGTATGTCGAGCCCAGAACCTTCACACTCACCCTCTTTTAGAACCTCGCTGAGTTCCCATTCCCTTAAGAAGTCCTCTTGCAGCATCCGAACATCCATGGCCTCCCCATCTAGCCACATTTGGATTATCTAATACTCTTCTTCTTTAAGGATAGGGGCTCGACAACTTCTTGAGGGAGGGCTCGGACCAAGTGATCTTGAATGGGTTCCCTAGCATGGCTACAAAGAAGAATCAAATCTTCCACTTCTTACCAAAGTGGGCATGTGGGTGAAGTATTGGATAGTTCTGTAGGGCTTCTTCTTGTCCCAATGAGCGAAATAATACCACCCTGTGAAGTGTCTTTGCAAGATAAATAAATGCCAGAAAGTGTCAAGGGTCACATCTCGCTTTGATACAAAGATGTCAAATCCAAACATGATCCTCTAAGAGTTTTGTATCAATTGACTAGGCACTAACCCCCAATAATATAGAGCCGCACAAGCAAGGTGGGGAACTAGAATCTTAAGGCCGTCAGGGAATGCCACTTTGTAGAGGGCCATCTCATCCTCATTTGATTTTGCAGACTCCCTATTGTTGGAACCCGTATCACCACATCATCGGGTATCCCGACCTCTCCCTCATGTTGTTTAATGGAGAAGGTGCCCCAAATTTTGCGGCAGTGCAACTTAACCCAAAGGATGAAGTTGAACCTTCATCACCACCTACCTTTTCAGACTCTGTCTTGGTCCTACTACCCAAAGACTCAAACCCACTAGAAGAAGTTGCATGTTCCTCGGGGTCGGGCCGAACCCCACAGGAAGACTCATGCCTAATCACTGCCTCATCAAAAGGAGGCAGGTGTACGATTGCTGCCTTGACCAGGGACATACCAAGGCAGATTAGGAGAATGGTTGCGAGCCATAACTTAAATAAACTTACCAGTTGAAAGATAGAAGATATACTGAGGCAACGCAAACTAAAGAGCCCAGCCGAACACCTTGCCAAAACGAGCTAAACTTCAACAATCTAGCTACAGTGGAAAGTAAAGGTATAGGGCGAAAGGTTGTGCATTTAATGGCCTAGATTCCTTGAAACAAATGACTACGATCGAGAGACGCTTGGCATGCCCGATGCACCTCAAACGGATAGTGCCACATGACGATCAGCAGGATTTCACACCAAAAGTGCGACACACAATGGCTATTATAAATGCCTATTGATGGGACCTAAAGAGACGACCTGAAGCTCTCTATACTCTAGCAAGCTAACCTGACCTACCTAAGTGGAGGCTTACGATGAGCCTAAAAGTGTACATGGCTCGGAACTGTCACTTAAGATGCCAAGCCTCCAGCTCGACCATAACAAGGCCTAGTCTCTTGAACAACCATTTAGGGGCTGAGCCCCCTGCTCTGCCATTTTGCAGTCAACCCTCCTGCTCTGCCATCTTGGGGTCAAGCCTCCTACTCGGCCAATTAAGGACTCTCCAAATAAGGAGTCCAAGACCAAAATAACAGCATGAAATCAGGGGTGAATCCCTCAATAAAATCCTACACCCTCAGAAAAAAAAAAAAAGTGGAAGATATTCTTGGGATCTACTTTATAGGGCAAGGAGTCAGTTTCCTTGTCAAAAACTTGCCAAGTACGAACTCTCCATAAACTACCACTATCCCCTGGCTATAAATAATCAAGGTAAGCCTCTAAAAGGGGGGATTGATTATTTTTGCTTGGAATTTACCTATTCCAAGTATTCTAAATTTGGCATTGGAGGGTCCCTCGCCTGATCAACCCGACCCTCTTTGTTTACTATTTTTTTAATGCAAGAACATCTGGCAACCTCATCTAATGCCTGAGAATTCTCCCGGTTAGATTCCACTGCATCACCAATAAATCTTCAAATTTTTTATCAGAGTGGACATAAAGGTCGTGCGGGTAGGCATCAATGGATGTGAGCTCCTATATACGGCGTGATCACCGACATTTGTCTTAGCGACTAGAGAATCTCGGACACTTGAATGTCGCGATAAGTGATTAGTGTTACGAGTAGAAGAGGAGGAGTTTGATGATGCTAAGACAATAGCGAATCTTTTTTACCAAACTAGTGGAGCTGTGGGTGAGGATATAGAGGTTGAGGATGATGACATTGATGATAATGGTTGACAAATAATCATGTCCTTTAAGAGGTCCAAAGCATCAGTTGTACCACCCTACTGCTGAAGAGTGGTTGGTTGCATCTAGAGATTGAACAATCACGAGTAGAGCGAGGAAAATATTCCATATACAGGAACATCTAGCAACCTCATCTATTGCCCGAGAATTCTCCCGGTTAGATTTCATAGCATCACCAATAAATCTTCAACTTTGTTATCAGAGTGGACATAAAGGCCATGCAGGTAGGCATCAATGCATGTGAGCTCCTATATACGGCGTGATCACCGACAGTCGTTTTAGTGACTAGAGGCTCTCGAACTCTTGAACGTTTCGATAAGCGATTGGTGTTACAAGTAGAGGAAGAGGAGTTTGATGATGCTAAGACAATAGCGAATCTTTTTTACCAAAATAGTGGAGCTGTGGGTGAGGATATAGAGGTTGAGGATGATGACGTTGATGACAATGGTTGACAAATATTCATGTCCCTCAGGAGGTCCAAGCACCACGTTAGTGCTTGAGAGTGGTTGGTTGCATCTAGAGATTGTACAATCACGAGTAGAGCGAGGGAAATATTCCATATGCAGGAACATCTGTCAACCTCATCTATTGCCCGAGAATTCTTCCGGTTAGATTTCACAGCATCACCAATAAATCTTCAACTTTGTTATCAGAGTGGACATAAAGGCCGTGCAGGTAGGCAACAGGGCGTGGGAGCTCCTATATACAGCGTGATCACTGACGGTCGTCTTAGTGACTAGAGGCTCTCGGGCACTTGAACGTCGCGATAAGCGATTGGTGTTACGAGTAGAGGAAGAGGAGTTTGATGATGCTAAGACAATAGCGGCTCTTTTTTACCAAACTAGTGGAGATGTGGGTGAGGATATAGAGGTTGAGGATGATGACGTTGATGATAATGGTTGACAAACAATAATGTCCTTTAGGGGGTCCAAAGCATCAGTTGTACCACCCTAGTGCTGAAGAGCGGTTGATTGCATCTAGAAATTGTACAATCACAAGTAGAGTAAGGGAAATATTCCATATACTAGCTAAGAGCCTGGTTTTGAGACCCACAAAGTATCGTTATGGATTTTTTCAGTATCCACCTTTGCCAATGTATCCACCTCATCCCATCTGTCCACTACAACCTATCCTTTAGGGTCGAGCTATCAATCATAAGAAGACAACAGTCAAGGGAGTTATATTTGGAGTCTACCTGTAGGAGATGGTAGTTAAACTCATGAAAGTAGCATGTCATTCTTCTGTCAATAGTTCTGGGAACCCATTATGGTATCTAGCAGTAATCACCCCAATGGGATGATGATCATTGACGATCATGTTAGGGGTGTCAATTCCAAGCCCGCACCGATAGGCTCGACAGAGCTCGACACGTTTATGGCCTGACCTGGACCATCCCGATTAATAAACATTTGGGCCTAAGCCCCGACCATTTATAAATAGGTAGTACACAGTGCAAGGGGTAAGCCCGACCCATTTACAAGCCTGACTCGAACCGACATGTTTAGCCCGACTGTTTATATAGGTATTTTGATTTTTTGGGGATGGAATAGGATATATACTGATATTTTTATCAATTATTGACTGTAATTAAGTGTAATATCTTTTCAAAATTTTTGATAATTTAATAAAATAAATTAAAGTATCTTAAATCTAAGAAAAGTAAAGACCATTTAAGGCCCGTTTAAGGTGTGACATCCAAGAATACGATAATTACTAGACCCGCTTGAGAAATCAGTGAGGTGTCCCCACAAAAAATACGGTAAATACTAGGGGGTTTGGGAGATTGGTGAGGGTATGCAAACTTTAGTCGCACATCACCTAGGGAGAGATTACTGGGCTAGTTAATAACCTCTAGCCTCCTTAACATGGCACAATGCGTTTTAAAGCCTTGAGGCCCATGAGCTAAAGAGGAAAATATTGTGCAAGATTAATGAGGCCGGACATTACAAATGGTATCACTGCAGACCCCGATAGCGTATGAGGCCACAGCAGGGATGCTGTGCCAAAAGGGAGAAATTTGTGACATCCAAGAATACAGCAATTACCATACCTGCCTGGGATATCAGTGAGGTGTCCCCACCAAGAATGCTACAATTGTTTGGAGATCGGTGAGGGTATGCAAACTTTAGTCAGACATCGCCTAAGGAGAGATTACTGGGTTAGTTAATAACCTTTAGCCTCCTTAACATGGCACAATGTGTTTTAAAGCCTTGAAGCCCATGGATCAAAGAGGACAATATTGTGCAAGGTTAATGGAGTTGGACCATTACATAAGGCTTTATTGGTACATTACCCTATTTAAGGCCCAATTATAGACTGATTAGCCTGATTAGGAGAAGCTCGAAACCCGACCGAGACCGATTCACTCCTTAAATAGGTAGGTCATGGTCCAAGGACATAGACCTGCCAGGCCCGGCTCGGCCCAACTGGGATCGCCCTGGCCCGATCGATTGACACCCCTAGTTCATGCATACGATAGGCCACGACATTGGTGTGGTGGGGCTAGTTGGTATCAAAAGTAGTTGGTGAAGTTGTGGTGTACTAAGCCCACCCATGGTAGGAGGTTTCGAGTTCGAGCCTCCTGGCTATTATCTTCCCTCCCTCTATAGAGTAGGTACCAATAAAAAATAAATAAATAAAAGTATACACAAAATTTAACATTTCTTTGGATTGCATGCTATTTTATAAATTAATTATGGTTGGATACTTGAACTAATAAAAATTAATTGAAATCTACTTATTTTTGCAGATTTGCATATTACAATTAGGACCGAGTTTGCCAAAATCATCGTGGCCCATCGCAACCATGTACAATAGAGGGGAGAGAGTTAGGGAGCGATGGGGGTGACATCTGGACCATCCCATCATTCAACCACCGGTGAAGGAAAACTTTGTTCTTAACAATTATGTAGGCTTCTCAATGCTTTACGTTGTATTTTTAAGGAGTACTTTTTAGGGAGCTGTATTTTTAAGGAGAACTTTTTAGAGAGTGTCAGATGTATCTTATTATACTATGATGATTGGGTATGAATATCTAAATTGTTTATTTATTTTTTCAATTATCCAAATTAGTACATTAAAACATCTGACCTTTTTTTAGTTTCATTTTTTCAAATATTCACCAATTAGAATTTAATTATTTAGTCCTTGTTTTATTAATTTTTTTAAAGATTTTTTTCATAACTTTATTGAATAATTTGTTGACTTTTTTTACATACTTATTGTAAGAAATATTTTATTTATGCAATATTTCTCAAAAAAAATATTTTTATTCTCAATTATGGCTTTTATATTGTGCTTCTTTTTTTTTTTCGTTGTATTTTAATTTTGATAGCATTTTGTGCAATATTTCAAACACAAAAATATATATGCTTTACAATTATCCATTTTTAGTATTTGAACTTTTTTTTTAGTGCTAATGATGAAGTTTCTGACTTATGTTCTGTTTATTGGACAGTAATTGAAGTTGAAACTCAGTTTGTAATAGTGGAATAAGGATGATTTACAAACAATAGAATAGGTAAAATATAGGTATTGCTTGTAATTTCTCTCAGGATAGCAAATGTACACAATACATGATAGATCAAACTCTAGATTTTATCCATCTTGGCATGATCGTCTCTATCTTTGGATAATACTTTTGAACATGCAAAGAACAACAGATTATGTGCATGTTTCTGGGGCTATAACATTTTCAATTGGATGCTAAACATGAATAAATGGAATCAATTACTTTTCAGGTTGATGAGCATTCCAACCTTTATATATCCTTATTTATGGCCCTTGATACCATAAATAAAATGAAATGTATATACTGATAAAGGAGTTGAAACTATGTCATTATTTAGTTGTGAGTAACTTTTAGGATATAGGGAAAGCATTAATGAATTTGACTTTTGTCCAAAGTCTATTGAAAAATCATTTGTAATGACAACCAATAGATGCTTCCCAAGGCTTTTGGAGTTGAAAGTTTCATATTTATTGTTAAGGTTTTTCATCAGTGTATATCATCATCACCAGCCAAGTTGTATTGCAAATTTGGCCTTCCAACTGATTCAATCCTTTTAAGTATGAACCCGTAGGAGCAGTATTCAACGACTATGCTTTGTAATTACTGTCATATATTTTCCGCACATGCATTTTTCCTAGTATATATATGGAAAAAAGAATGCAACCTGATAGTGTTTTGTACGCCCACATACATTGGGAAGTTAAACTAGACTATGAAAAGACGCCATGTCCCGGCTCCATTTCCCCATGTGTGTGGGTGTAGGGAACACTATCGGGTAGCATTGCTTAACCCTATAAATATTTAGGGAGAAAGACTGCCAATCTCACATAGGAAATGCCCAAACACAGCTGGATGTGAACGGACTCAGCTGGCCCCGCCACAGCTGGGTATTTTCCCGCCCTTGTGTTTGGGCGTTCCTACACCAGACTGGCAGAGTTCTTGTTCCCATATATTTATATAAAACTTAAAAAGGAAGAAAATACATCATATAACTCATCACCCCTCTTGGGATTTTCTACTGAATGTGGAAATAGAATCAAGTTCTTTACTTTTTTAGGGAAAAAGTTGTTGAAATATTCCTAGGTTTGCTTCATATCTGTTTCAGGTAATACTAGAGAAACAAATGATGGATCATTCAAGGAAAATGGGGAGAAATTGTCCCTTTTCATATAGGCAACAGTTTTAGTAAAACTAACGAATTAGAAAATGTATCTTCTTCCAAGTCTTAATGTCTACCTATCATCCCCCTAAGCAACATATCCTACCACAAGAAAAATGCCGAAAACTAAACAAACTTCACTACCTCACCAAGAAAACCTTCCACCACCTCACACCGAATTTTTTTTGTCCCCTCCATGGGCAGCTAGAACTTCTACGGTTGGATTACAAACAGAGGCTGCAAAATAGAGTGAAAAGAGAAGAAAATCTCAAGCTAACTTAAAAAATCATCCATTTCACACACAAAATTGAACAAAAGAGGCAGGCAGAGGAAGTCACCATGTCCAAACTAACAGGCTTGCCATCTTCAGCAAGGATCTCAACTATTGTTCCCGATTGATCAGCCTACAGGAAATATATTTTGCAGATATGTAGTCAGTAAAATCTCACAAAACTGTTTGATGTACAGATAATATCAGACAAGCAATCAACAATCATTCTACTGGATGCAAAGATAAAAAAAATACTCAGGAAATTTGGGCCAGTAAAAGTTAAAAAAAGTAACATCTATGCTATATGATTTTCTAAGCTCATAAACTCAAGAAGCAGCAACTGCCCATAACTTTATAGTGACCAATTAAAGACAATTCTTGTATGGCAC
>NW_024870667.1:52942-159790 GCF_013358625.1 Macadamia integrifolia | reverse complement strand
ATGGAGGATGTCCCCATGGAGGAGGAGTCCAGTGAGGAGGATGAGGACTACGTTCCTCAGGACGAGGAGGAGGATCTGATGGGTGGCAGCATCCCTGAGGAGGTGCCTCAGGAGTCGAGAGGTCCTGGCCCTAGTTCTTCCAGAGCTACAGCCCCACCACCTGGGAGTGGTGCCTATGACTACGAGGGCCAGACAGCCTCCATGCGGGCCTTGCAGGATGGCCAGGTTCAGATATTGAGGCGGCTGGACGAGATTGTTTCCAGGCAGGCCACCTTGGAGGAGTCCTTCCTTAGGCTGGGTCAGGACTTGGACACCAGGGCCAACGCTATCTCAGCAGACTATGGCCGGCTTCGGATGGAGGTACGGCTGGTGAACGCAAGGTTCGATTATTATGATCACCGCTTCGACGTCAACTCCAGGCCTCCGGCGAACGTGGTGATCATCGACGACGATGACGACGACCAGTGAGGGCTTGGCTTCCCCACCCAGCTGTTCATCCATTTTCTCTTCTTTGTAGACATTGTATATTTATTTCTTCTCATTCCTTGTATATGTATTGTAACTGGTTCATTTATGGAATAAAATATCCTTGGATAGTGGATTTTGTGGTGATTTCATATGTGGAGTACCCGTGTGGTCTTGTGGTGATGTGATTTTTTTTTTCTATCTGTGCTCTTTGTTATATTATTATCTGTTGTTTATCAGGTTTTGTGTAAAATTTTTGGAAATCCCATTTTACGCCGTTATGCTGCCGAAATTTCGTCGAAATAGTACTTTATAGGTTATAGTTCCAATCTAATACCTTTTATCTACACTCACGCATGCCATGAATGCAACAAATAACATAACCTCATTTTATACTTTCTTTCTTTGACTTTTAATCTTTAAGCTTTTATCTTTACCCAACCCCATTTTCCTATTATAGAGTCTACGGGATTCTAATGGTATGCTGTGAGTGGAGCAGAGCATCACGCTCTGATACCACCGTTTGTCACACCCCGTTCACCCTGAACCGGAGCGGTGACCGAGTTAACACCGGTTAACCCAAACCTGCCAGGATCATCAGATACTGTATTCCACCACAGCATACACACACTAACATAAGTTCATTAGATTAGCGGAAGACTAAGTTTTACCTGTAAATAACTCCCATATACTTGATACCCAAATGGTGATACAATAATTATATACATTTGGGCCCGAAGGCATGATATATACACAAAAAGAATAAAGTTCAAATATCAAGTATATACAGGAAATCATCAAAAACATCAGAGTACACAGCTCGGCTCGGTCTCAAGGCTGGAGCTCAGCTCGGCATCAGGGGTTGTGCCCAGCTCGGCATCATGTAGAAGAGCTCAGCTCGGCCTCGGAAGTGGAGCTCAGCACGGCCTCCAAGGTGGAGCTCAGCTCGGCCTCAGAACTGCTGTCCCGCAGCACAGCTCTCGCACAAGCAGTCAGCGCCGTGCTCAAACTCCTCAGGGGTCCACCAGTCCTCTTCAGGAAACTCGACTGTGGGACCCACCCCATGCTCCTCAGATGTATGACCTGCAAAATCATCTAAAAAGGGGGTGTACACGTGGGATGAGCTCACTAGCCCAGTAAGTAGAGAGGTGGACCACACACAACAGTCCACACATCACAACACATCATATGCACTACATGCCATGCTATTCATTTTAATTCACATCCACCTAAACAACATTACTAAGTCTTTGGTTTAAGTGCTACTACAACCACAGTGCGCGTATACTCCGGGTACGAGCCGTGAACTCCCAGCCGCGAACTCCCTCCCGCGATACGCCCATAGGGCTATTGGAGAAGGCCCACCGTGAGTACTCGGAAAAGTAAAGACAATACCGTCCACCGGCTCTCAACAGAAATGTAAATAACTGAAATAAAGGTGCTGACTCCAGCAATTTAAAAGCAGTACGATTGGCCCTCTTGAATGTACCACCGGGGTTACCGACTGTCCTACATGACTCGTCGGGTGTAATGCCTAACCGCCACAGTGTCCGACAACCGCGACCCCTGTTTCCCCCCAAATGGCAATCCAACACCTTAACCCCTGTTGGGAAGGGTCGTAGCACGGGATGGTGAGAATCCTAATACCGCATGCTCCTATATGACAATAGTACGACTGCATAGTGCCTCCGTGTCCCATACCACGGGCCACCAATGCATTCGTTTCCAAGCCGACCACGGCATCTAGTCTATCAATGCATTATGCTCCATGATGTCCACATTCCACATATCAACATCTCATTCAATTGGCATTTGAAAAGTAAACATAGCATATATGCACATCAATGAGTGGAATGACTAATCTATATAGCATATTCATGATGACATGATTAGATTAGATATAGTTATATGAATGCCAAACAAATGCCTTGAAATAAGGCCAAACGTCCTCTCTCCACTTACCTGTAGCTTACAAGGATTCTCGTTCGGTACGGGTGAGATCCGGAGCGAATCGGGTAGGATTTGGTGAACCTAACATAATTGAGAGGGGTTAGTACTTCACCATTTTAGAATCGAAATTAATGAAATCCGATGTCAAAATCATGTTTAGAACGTCAAAAGAAGGTCACACGTCCGATTTGGGTTCGATCGGACATACGGATCACCTTCGGGGCCAAACAGTTGGGTAAGACAGGTGGGCTGTCTACCCACCGGTTATGACCGGCAGGTACCTACCCGCCGGTTATACCCACCGGTTGTACCCGCCGGTTTGGCCAGGGACCCCTGCCTTCTCAGGTGGGTACTCTCAAGCGGGTAGGTACCCGCCGGTTGTACCCACCGGTTTTGGCGGGAATGACTCTGTTTCTTCCCCATTTTCTCCATCCTTTGGGGAATCAAATGGGGCTTTTCCCCACCTATTCTTCACACCTTTGAAGTCCTATAGGATGGTTCTAACCTAGATCTAGGTTAGATTCAAGTGAGGGAAACCATCTTACCTTCTGTGCCCAAAAATGACTTCAAACCCTTCAAATCACTTCCAACTCACAATGCTTCTTCTACCTTGTCAATATCTCTTCAAATCCTTCAAGATCAGCACATAAATCATCTATTAAACCTTAGATTCATCATTTCAAAGGGTATTTACAATATCTCAAAACCATACTCAAATCAAGGGTTTAAAGCTTGGGTATGGTGAACGTTCGTAAAACCCAACTTTTCTTACCTCCAACTGTAGATCTAGAGTTGTAGATTACTCTCCTGGCACCGGAATGGCAAGATCGAGCTTCGGCGCCACTGAAATCCTTCCTTTCTTCCTCTTCCTTCCTTCTTCCCTTTCCTTTCTCTCTCCTCTTTACTTTTCTCACCAAACGTACGAGGGTAATAAATGGAAAGAAAAGAAATCATAAAGCCTTATATACTATTCCTATTTAAGTGAATAGTCTTGGATGGGTCACTCAGGTGGGTGGGTGTACCCACTTGTTATATCCGCCTGAGAGCCAAAACTTGGGATTTTGACCGGGTTCGGACCTCGGCACGAACCCCACCCCAGGCATACGATGTAGCATACGTATATACCTTAAAATACGGATATAATACCTATTTTATTCGTACATAGCCTTATGGTAGGTGCACGTACACGGTTTGGGCACTCCCGTCTCTTCTAGCACTGGCTCGGACTTGTCGGGCCAGCCGGTGTTTAAGGTCACCCGTGCCATCATAGCCCATAAGGAACCCGCTCTAATATCCTCTGGCTCGGTTCCTGCATGGTTAACCGGTTCAAATCGTGAAATCAGACCGGGTTTAAGAAGCGGGGCATTACACTTATAGTAACACATAAAGGTACTATAGAGGTAAGAGAAAGAAAAGTTGAAATGCGTGTACAAGAATATAAATTATTTAGAATACATGAATATGAAAATATTTTTAACATGTTTACTAGATTTTTTAATATTGTAAATACCTTGAAAGGACTTGGTAAAACTTACACGAACTCTGAGATGGTCAGGAAAATTCTTAGGTCACTACCTACCAAGTGGAAACCAAAGACGACTGCTATCAACGAAGCCTGAGACTTGAACGAGATAATCCTATACGAATTAATGGGCTCACTTCTTACCCATGAAAAGGATTTCTATGAAGATTTCAAGAAAATGCATCCCAAAATCATTGCTTTCAAAGCACCCAAAGAATTGGATGAAGAAAGTCAAGAAAATGATGAGGAAGTCTCATCGGATGAGGATGAAAGTGACTCCGATGAAGAAGTCACAAACCTAGCCTTAACAACTCATGAAGACAAAGAATAAGAGGTAAGTTCTCAATCTCATTATTTAGATACTTCAAATAATGAATCTAACGATGATGATCTTCAACAAGCATTTGAAGCTTTATTGAAGAAAGCATAAAGCTAGAGATTGAAAAGTCTAAGTTAGAAAAAGAGGTTATTTCCCTCAACAAGATGATAGAAGGCGTAATCTCTCAAATGCATGAACTTGAGGAGGATAACTTAAAGTTAAGTACCACATTGCATACATTAACCTAAAGCTAAAAGACCTTAGATGTATTATTAGAAATTCAATACAAAAGTCCTCAATACAAAAAAGGACTTGGCTATGATGGTGGAACCTCACCCCAAAGGAAAGGAAAAGAAAAGATATTTGCTCCAAAGAGGAGAAATCCCCATTATACCAAAGGCAAGTTTCAAAAAGGAATAACAACCATTATGCATATTATTACACTCCCTATAAAAGGCATGACAAACCTCAAAGGAATTTTAATTCTCAAAGGGAATTTAGACCACACACTCCCCATCGGCTACAAAAATAAAGGCCACACACTCCCTATGGATACTATGCTATACAAAGGCTTTATCCATTTCATAGACCATATAACACTCAAAGATATGTTAATTCTTATAGGCCACCTACACAGTATAGAACAGATGATTGACAAGGGCCATACACATCATTTATACCTCACACACCTAGAAGGGTTTGGAAACCTAAGGGATATTTTGATTGTAACATAGATGGATCCATGAAATTATGGGAACCAATATATGCTTGATTCTATTGGCTTAAAGAGTCAAAGTAAAAGATGGGGTTGATTTGGCATTGTCATAAAAGAGATGAAATAACCAACTCCAGTAGGTTCTCTAATAGATACATTTGCTAAGCAATCAGAAACCCTAGCATATTTGAAAAAATTGGCAATAATTGGCATCATGAACCATCTTAGACTTTTAATGTGCTATCTTTCTTGAATGTATGTTAGCTTCATTAATGTTTATTGCATATGGTTAGGGGGAGCTTCATCCTAATACTTGTTTGTATTTGAATGCATTTTTATATGATGCATATGCTTAGGGGAGCATGTTTTAGTCTTGATTATATGCTTTTCATTGTTTTTTAACTTGGTGCTTAATCCTAGGGGGAGCTTATGCTTTATACCCCCTCACTTTTTATTATTGACAAAAAATGGGAGAAGGATTAATGATATGAAAAATGATTTTTTTTAAATGACCCTTTGACATGTTGACAAAAGGGGGAGAGAAATAAATCTTAAATGATTTTTATCCTTAGCATAATTTTAAGGGAAGTTATTTTCCCACACTCTTTGTCAATATAGAGGTTTTTAACCCCACTTTTTGCTATTGAAAAAGGGGGAGAATTGTTGATAATTGATTATTTATTTCATTTGAGACTCATTTTTTTTGTCATCATAAAAAAGGGGGAGATTGTTAGGGATATGCCCACACTCCTATAGTTGGTTTTGATGATAACAAGCATATAAAAGTATTTCATAATTTACCTTCAAGTATTGTTTTATAGAGGCTTCATATCAAAGATCGAATTTGATGAATGAAATGAAGAAATGAAGATTGAAGTCATCAAATGGAGAGTATCAACAAGTTGGTATCAATACTTGAAGATGGTATCAGATGATATCAGACTTCAGAGAATTTTTTTATAATAACAAACATATGAAGGTATTTCATAATTTTCCTTCAAGTATTGTTTTATAGAGACTTCATATCAAAGATCGAATTTGATGAATGAAAGGAAGAAATGAAGATTGAAGTTATCAAATGGAGAGTATCAACAAGTTGGTATAGGTATCAGACGATATCAGACTTTAGAGAATCAAGATCTCAAAATATCAAAACTTGAACTGAATTGAAGTACACTGAAGACATCAAGCTTGCAAGGTCAACATGAAGACTCTTAAGGACCAACTACATGAAGAAGAGAAGACCTTAAGTGTAGCTCTATGTAATAGGGCGCACACCATATACAAGCACTACACTACATCTCACAAGCATGCATTGCATATTGCATCCTAAATTTTATCTTAACCTAGAATGTTCCCAGGTGATGCCAAATGACTAAGTAATAAGACCCAAATAAGTTTGGATACATATTGATTATAACATGTCATGATGTGACTTCAGCAAGGTTCATGTTCAAAGGCACTTTAGTCATTTCATATGATAGTGTCTGAAGATTATTTCTTCTATAAAGTTTTAGAGCATTGAGTTGTGAATCTACAGCAACCTAAATCATCTCAATACGAGTTTGGACAAGGAAGATATGACTATTTTCGTATAGTTTATCTGAATAGGCCAAAAACCATAGGCTTACTGGTAACAACCGGTTCAGTTATATTTTTTCAGAACTTGATAGGCCTTTAATGATTCGAGAGCAACCGGTAACTACTGGATTCTACCTGTAACTGTCGGATGACTTCCGATAATTATTCCAGATAACCGGATGCCTACCAGATAGTTTTGAAAGTTGCCCAATGGATATATTCAAGACCCAATGGTAATATTCTAACGGATTTATTTCTCGAATGGATATCTCATCTGGTAACTACTAGTAGGAACCGGTAATTACTGGCAGGGATAAAAAGTGTTTGTTAGACACAATTTCTAACTTCTCTTTTAACCCACTCACTCTATAAATAGGCCACACTTATGTACAACATAATAACACTCAATACTACACATCTAAGTGCATTAATTGGGAATTAGAGTGAAGCAAAGAAAGTTATATGTTTGAGTTCTAGTCTTACTATTTGAACATATCTTTATAGAAGAACTCAACTCTCTCTACACAAGTCTTCTCCATTATTTGGTATTCTACCGCAAGCATTGAGAAGACAACAAAGTGCATTCTTATATATCATTGCATTTCATTCACGTATCACAAAAGAGGTAACTCTAAACCTTTCTATTCCACTTTAAATTTGTTTTTGTCTAAGAGTTGGGTTAACTCTAGAATTGGACACCTTGTTTACATGTTGTTCTAAACCGTACTAAGACAAGTGTGTAGGACTCTCTCATCCCAAAGAGATTGTACCCTCTCATCCTTGAAAGAGATTGTAAAGGACTCTCTCATCTTGTAAAGAGATTGTATGGATCATCTTATCCTTAAAAGAATTTGTAAAGGTTTTTCTCCCTACCTACTATACTGAAAGGGAAGAGCTAGTGGAATACCTTACAAGTGGAACTTATAGGGAGTAGACTAGAGTTGGATTGAGTCAAACCACTATAAACCTTGGTGTTGTGCGATTGTGCTCATTTTACTTATTCCGCAATTATTCATTATACAATCACATTTGGGGAACCATTATTCGAAAAGGTTTTAAATTTTACTAGCATAACCTATTCACCCCCCTCTAGTTTATTTCAACCCCTAGTCAAATTTTAGGGTATTACATGTTACAAGGCACATTTCAATATAAAGCAGTTCAATACAAGGCAAGGCAATACGAGTCAATACAAGTAGTTCAATTCAAGAGACATGCAATACGAGGCAGTTCAAAGTCGTACAAGGATAGGGCTAGGTTATAAAAGCCAAATTAAGTGACATAGAGAACAATGGAATAGCCCTAAGCTATACATTGACGCATAACACATGGTGCCATCAAAGCATTTCAAAAAATAAGAATAAAACTCCTATTCAAGCCAACACAGACAATTAGTTCAATCTAACTAAATCATTCAGAGCATTGATCCATAATACATGGTGATGAAAAAACTCTACTAAACATGGAAAACCCTATATTGCATTCTACTAAGCATGGATACAAGTCGTAAGCATGGCATTTTACACAAAAAAATTACATATTCAAGGGGCAGAGCACTTACCGCGTCAGGGGACCACACCCTATGATGTGGAAAGTTGTGTTCCTCAGATGCTTCCCCTTGTACCATCGAGCATGCTTTTCATGCTTGTACTCATCAACAATCCAATGACAGTCGCCAAACAATGTCATCTTATCATCTGAACCAAAGCAGATGAAGCTCGAGCTTTGGGTGGTGCTTCTCGTGTAATGGGTTGAGCCTCAAGAATGGAGATGTCATCTCCAAATGGTCTAATACTCCTTGTAATTGGTCGTAGGAGGGATCTTCTCAACCAATGGCTGCTTATCCTTATCCTTGGATGGCATGGCTCACACTTGAAAAAACCTAGGGTTTCTAGGTTGCACAAAGAAGAAAGAAAATGAATGGATGGATTCAAGCAAGGATCTTAACCCCACTCTTATACACCCAAACTTACCCCAAATTTTTTCAATCCTCACGGATGCTTGTCATGCTTATACTCATCAACACTCCAACGATCGTCACCAAACAACGTCATCTTATCATCTGAATCAAAGGAGATGAAGCTCGAGCTTCGGTTGGTGCTTCCCGTGCAATGGGTTGAGCCTCAAGAATGGAGAAGTCATCTCCATATTGGCTAAGCCTCCTTGTCATTTGTCGTGGGAGGGGTCTTCTCAACCAATGGCTGCTTATCCTTATCCTTGGGTGGCATGGCTCACACTTGAAAAAACCTATGGTTTCTAGGTTGCACAAAGAAGAAGAAAGGAAGAAGAGAATGGATGGATGGATTCGAGCACGGATTGTAGCCCCACTCTTATACATCCAAACTTGCCCCAATTTTTTTCAATCCTCATAGATTCTACACCCTAAAGTCCCTAATTAATGGAGAAAATCGTGCTCCTAAGTTGGGAAGAACAAGAGTGCAAAGCAAGGAAAGAAACCTTCCTAATCAACTTCAAATCCCAGAGTTCTTATAAATCTCTAGCAATGAGGCAAGAGGACACTCTCTATATTTCGCACTACCTAAACAAGAGCAAGAAATGAGGACAAAAGCCCCTTTGGACCCACTTAAACACACATAAAAGCTCAAAGCTCTATTGCAGATCCGATGCTATTTGTAACCCTACCCGACAGCCCGTGCCATTTGGTCGACGTCGACTTAAGCCTGGCGGATATCAAACAAGTACAATACTAAAAACAAAACAAAATTGGAAAATGGGTGGACATTCTTGTCACACCCTGAATCCAATAGGCTAAGGCATGCGGCACTGAATACCTTACTATATCCAATCAGTCTGTTTCCCTAGGATCTAGACTAGGGTAGATCATAACACCACAACAACACAACTAAAGATCAAAGGTCATATAAATATAAGTAGTCCATCAATGAGATAAATTACATCATTTCTAGTGTCACTATGTGATATATTATATTTATTGTTATCCAGATAAAAGTCATATACCTTACTACAAGAATAGTTTACCGTATCTCAGAAGTAGACTATATACATCAAAGTTCACATCAGCAAAAATATATACACAAAAAGATATAGGAATAGTCTATCCTATTCCTCAGAAGAACTGGCCCCCATAGGCACAGTAGTCACATCTACAGTCGGGTCCATGGTCGTTTTCATCCTCTGAAAGATTGGCCAAGTAATCCAAGGCCTTTGTCTCATGATCAAAGCTTACAAATGGCAAAATAACGGTCTCGTCATCTAGGGAAAATAAATAAAGAGAGGTGAGCATGTCATGCTCAGTGAGGGGGTGGGGACAAGCAAACAAACATAGTACAAATGATGCAATGCATGCTTCACACCTTATATGATGCTCATGGATTCATTTAATATTATACTACTTCCTAGTCCATTACTAAGTCTGAAATCAGTGGTATTGTGCTATGCAATGTAGATGTATTCCCTACCATGTACGTTGGGCCTCAGGAATACAAGGCCATTGTAGGTAGGAGTTAGCTAGTCCCAGAAAGAACCTCGGTCCCCCAGCTAACCCCTAAGTTAGTAACCTCGGGCAGTCAAGTATACAGTACGTCGTACCCTGCTGCTATCCATCTCTAGGTATAGTACATCGTACCATGGAAGTGTACTGCTGATTAGGCTGCCACAGGTCGGGGTTAGTCAATACCTATCTCCCTACTGACAAGGGGTTGTAGCACTCGAGTGGTGACGTCCTCGCCCACAATTTCTACATGATGCATATCCAAACATCAACCCATCTTACCTGTCTTACCTATTCCGACTTCCGGTTACACAAGTCAGTTTCTGAACAATAACAATAATATATGTATACAACCATAATGCATGAATCACAAGCAAGATTTACAATAATAAACACTCCATAAAATAAGTCAGGGCACCCACTCACCTTGGTTTCCAAATTCCCGAAAAATTCACTTCTTTGGTTCAATTAGATTCCATCACTGCAATTTATTATTCTTATTTCACAAGATATTCAAATCATTATTTACAAAATAAAAATCCTACAATTTACCCCAATCTTCCTAAGTATATTATCCATATTCCCAATTTAGTTGGGCATTTGACTGTTCTTTCCGGCACAGTCTAGGTTTCCCAACTTCCTTTATTATTGGGGTTACATGTAGGAAACCACTAGTGGGTCCCACATATAGGTAAAATGACCTGGAGTCACATCAATAGTCCAAACAGGGTTTTAGAACTTCAAACATTGTACTCTACTTCCCTAGGTTCCATTTCATTGAAACTTTCATGTACACAGTTCCCACACAGGGTCCAAGGCATGCTGACCAATGGTACAATAGAACTGCCACTGGAACCCTAACAAGTAGGTTGCTTGGGCAGCAACCGGCTGGCCGATCATGACCTACTGGTTCCCTATTTTTTGCAGAATTTTGATTCTGCCAATATTGTTGAACTCTGTTTTGGCCAATTTGGGATTCTATCTCCCTTCCGAATTCCGAATTGGTCTTATAAGGTTTCAATTCACAAAATAGGTCTCTTACTGACCTATTTCTAAAGTTCAATTGTTGGGATTAGGTTAGGTAATTTCAATTCCACAAAAAATCTAGGGTTTCACAGGTACTTTCTCCATTTTTGCGGAATTAATTCCTTATTCCAAGTTCTTTGCATAAATTGAAGTTGGAATTCAGTCTTTAGAGACCATAGAATCAAATTCCCTCTTCAATTGAATTTAGAAAAAAAATATTAGGGACAAAATTGATTAATTATTATAGGAATTAAACCTGGTATGAATTTTAGTTTTAGGGCTTTAATAAAATCTCACCCAATTAACTCCAATTTACACAAATTCTTGCTGAATTGGTACTGAATTGGTAGGAACCCTAAATTCCAAAGTTTACTAGGATAACTTTCCTGTGTTACTCTTGTTGTGAGGCTCAAATTGGGGTCAATTCCTAATTCTGAATTACTATTACTCACAACAGGTCAGTAAAGTAGGTGTTAGATGTCAGGTTGACCCATGTCTGGGTTCCAATTAACTGACCTTAACTTAGTTATTCAATTTCTACAGAAATTTCAGAAATTAACATAGTTTTGATGAACTCTATAGAATTAATCCATTTTTCCCTAAATCAATCACCTTACTAAAGTTAGATTAATAGTATTATAATAATGAAATATGTATTCTAACCTTAATCAAGCTCGGCAATTAGTTTCAAGAAGAATTTCAAACCAATTCTTATAAATTCTAAATTCTTAAATTGAATAAAATTCAGCTCATAGGTTCTAGCAGAATTTCCTACTTGATTAGTCCTATTCCAACTCTAATTGCATAGAATTTCACTTGGATAGTGAAAACTCTATGTTCCAGGGTTCACAGGGATGGGTTTCAATCAATTAAAATCTCTGAACCCTTATTGAAATCAGGGTTTCTTATACAGGGTAGTAATTCAGTTCTTATGGATTTGATTACATTCCTTAACTTGCTAAAATTCCCAACCCCAACTACCCAGGTAATGAAATTAACAAGATTTTCTCTACTGAATGAACAATGGCTCTCACCTGTGGACAGCAATGGTCTAGTAATGACCTTAGGTGTTAAATTTTCTCTTCTTCTTCCCTTTACTGTTGCAGCAAACGATTTTAGAAGGGTGAATTCTCAGCCTAATAACTCTTATATAGGGCAGCCCAAATAGACTTAAGGATCTGTTTGGCTGGCCCCAATTAAATTCCTTATATATAACACAATTAGCCCATTATATAATTAATTTGTAAATTTAATTTTCTCTTATTATTTATAATTTAAAAATATGCATTTTGTACCTCAAATAGGCCTATTACCATAGGGTATGATGGGGATTTGCACAGTAGAGGTGTGGGCCCCATAGTGAAAAAAGCTAAAAAAAATTTGTATTATGCCAGTCCAACTGGCTGGCCGGTTTGTACCTGCCGGTTTGACAGAAAATGTGGTCCCCTTGGCCTCTCTACTCTATCTCCTGTACCTAATCTAATAATTAAATTTTACCACTTTGTCCACACATCCTGATGAGTTCCCCAGTGATATTGATAGGTTGAACAGGAGTAGGTGGGTTCATTTCTGTCTTCTTGGCACTCCACAGTTGTCAACCATGCCAGCATTGGTTTCCTCTGTTATGTCCTCTGGCTTGTTCACATGTAGGGGTATAAAATCAGATAAGGGTATTACAATTTTCCCACACCTTAGTGGGCCCCATGACACAACCATTTGGATATTTCACTCCCCAAGTGGTAGGAGCATACGTACTCCCCACTGGACAACGAGCACCGACACGCACTCCCCAATGAATCACAATTCAACCAAGTACTGGAAGAACTAAAGAAAATGGAATGCAAATCTATAACCCAGTAAAGCCATTATAACCCCTACAAAAAGCAAGCGCATCAAGCAACAGTCCAATCCAATCCCTATTGAACCAACCCAAGCAACGACAATGTACATGATCAAAGCGGCCCAAGCAACGACAACATATACAATTCAAGTAACCCAACCAACAGTAACATATAAAACCCAAGCAGCCCAGGCAACAATAGTGTAAGCTCCAAACCCACATTTAAGCATTCAATCAAAGGCCCCTAAACAGATACAAATCTACAATTAAAAACCTAGGATTCCATAACCAATACGACTGCCGACGAGAGTTTTCTAAACTTCAACAGCTACAAATCTCAAGGCTTCAAAGCCATATGGCTGCCGACAAGAAATATGCTTTGTACCATGATTCTTAATTGAGACTCAGATCTGTTGCACTTACATATCATAGGATTATCATTTATTTGCAGATAATTAAGGCTATGTTTCATTGCAAGGGGAATTTAAAGGGAAAGGAAGTTTCATTTTCAAACTCAAAAATAAAACTTCTTTTTTATACCCAGGGTGTCTGGATCTTTGACCCGACTAATCCCTGTGATCATTGTGATACTGCTTACATAGGACCGGGTTAGTCCAATATAGAAATTATAACCACTCAAGAATACGACAAGTACCAGACCCGCCTAGAAAATCAGTGAAGTGTCCCCATCAAGAATACGGTTAATACCAAGCGGTTTGAGAAATCGGTGAAAGTGTGCAAATTTTAATCCCACATCGCCTAGGCAGAGATTCCTAGACTAATTAATAATCTCCAACTTCCTTCATATAGCACAACGCGTTTTAAAGCCTTGAGGCCTACAAGCCAAAGAGGACAATATTGTGTAAGGTTAATGGGACCACAGCATTACGGAAACCCTCGTGCCGTGGTTCCAAGAAGTTAGATGCAATGGCTGAGGTTTGATCACAGGACCTCACTTGAAACTTTTGTAATTATCACATGTGATTGTATAAGGCACTTATTCTTACCATATTTAGTAATGATGCATTTTACTTGTCATTTTTTTAAAATGAATTTTACAACAAAGTGTTTTGGATGCAAATTAAAATGAAAATTAAGAACCAAATATAAAATGATTTAGAATTAATAACATAATCACATGTGATAAAGATTACAAAAGTTTCTTTTTTAAGTATGAAAATTTCACATCCTTTCCCTTTATCCCTTGCAACCAAATAGAGCCAAAAGTTACATTTGAAAGTTACACTTGGCTTCCCTCTTGGATTTTTCATGGAAGCTGCTAGACACATATGAAAGTTGGTTCCATATGAGTCTTGGTGATGTTTACAACACATACATTTTTCTTTTTTTTTCTTTTATTATTATACGTCACATACATTCTTGGAAATCAAAAATGTCACTGGAGTTTGGTACAAGGGGGCTTGATTACAAATTTTTACAATATTACATCAATTTAAATACAACCAAGCAGATCAGCTAAATTAATTTTAGCTCACTACCCTTGCAACAAAGGCCTTACAAGGGAAGTAATATCACTTCACTTCTCTTCCTTGCACCGCCCTTGCAACCAAACAGAGCCTATATGTTTCCAAGTGTAATATTGGAAGAGAAAATTGATGATGGTTCATAAAAAAAGAATGATGGAACATCTAAAGAAAATGGGGATCAATTTTCCCTTTTAATATAGGCAATAGAGTTTTGTAAAACAACGGATTTGGCAAATCGATCTTCCAATTCTCAATGTCTTACCTATCGTGTCTCTTGGGGAAATATCCTACCATATGAAATAACGACTAAAAACTTAACAAACCTCACTACCAACTCTAAGAAAACCTGCCGCCTGCATCCTTTTACACAGAAATTCAAATCCATCTGATCGGCAGCTGGAACTTCTAAGGTTGTATCACAAACAGAGGCTGCACAGAAGAGAATAAGAAATAAAAAAACGTCATAAAAGCGTGCATTTCGCACACAGTGGAACAAACATGCAGGGAGAGGAACTCACTGTGTCCACACTAACAGGCTTGCCATCTTCTGTAAGTATCTCAACTATTGTTCCGGATTGATCAGCCTACAGCAAAGATATTTCGCAGATATGCAGTTAGTCATATCTAAGGAAGCTTCTCAATTTAGCAGAAAATTTCAGGTAAGCAATCAACAATATTCTATTAGATGTGAAAATAAAACTCAGTACAATAGGGTCAGTGAAGTATCAGAGATGCTTTATTGTGTACTCAAAGCTCAGAAACTCAAGAAGCAGCATCAACTGCCCATAACTACATGGTAACCAATTACAGAAAATTCTTATAGGCAAGTTGGGCACGAGCATATGCTTGCTAAACTAGGTGTAACTTAACTGCACCAAGACACAATGACAGATCCCTTTAAAATCATTCTACATACAAGTACAGACCAACAATGATACTAGTGTTCTTGGTTTCACATGTGGATTGAACTACTAGATTGCTCTGTAAATGTTCCCATAATAATTAAATCACCAACAGTAGGGATCTTTCTGAGACAATCAACTTGACAGGTAAGCTGGAAAATCCTATGTACTTGGTCTTCATTCAAGCTTAGGAAATCCAATCTTGCATGAAGTTCTTTCCATTAAATATGGAGAAGGAAAACAGACCAACTTACAGAAAAAGGTGGGGATTCCTTAGAGCTTCAAGCCATCAGCTTGGTTTGCTTCAACACCACCCAGCAATTTTGACCCTCTAACATGAAATTTTGCATATTGCATGTAAAGAAAAATCACCTGATCATCTGTAGGCCTTGAATTTGGGGGGCCATTTAATGCGATGTAGGTTGTCCACCCTAGGTAAACAAACCCTAGATAACAGACAAACTCCAATACAACCTTAGAATATGATTTCAGATCTAAGAAGCAGAATAGCAACCAACACTGTAATACTGGACTGAGGGGGCAAAGGTGCAAGCAACTTGCACAATAAGGGTCCAATGGACCAGCAAGCCAGGCCAACAGAGCCTCCAAAGATGGCTAAAAGTAGACTGGTATTGATGCAATAACACAGTAGCAGGACAGCAGAGAAAAGGTTACTGAAGCTGCTACAGGCCTCCAAAGGCCAAACCCTCTTGGTTGAGTGTCTCTTTTGGGGGCCTCGACCAATCCTCAAAGACCTCCAGCAACTGGCCTCAGATCTGAGAATTCGATTCCAGACCAAAACCCTGACTCTCTGCTGAGATTGATCTCTGCTCAGGGTTGTCTCTGTTAGAATGTACGTAATAGGGGTACTTTAGGAGCTGTCATATGTTAAGTTGTCCTTATATGTATTTTCTTTTATTTCTCTTTCACCTCCCTCAGGGAGGAATATGCAATTCCCTAAAGTATTAGTTGAATCTAATATAGGTGAGATGAGGAAAGAACTCACTCACGTTTTGCTCCTTTCTATTACTCTCCTCTCAACTTCTCTCCATCTTCTCCCTACCTCTCTTCTCTTCATCTTCTTCCTCTCTAACCCTAATACCCTAACTTCCAACTTGGTAGCAGAGCTAAAGTGGTTTGAGAGTCGACCAAGGTTCCTCCTACTCATTCTTTGAGTTTCTATTGGACCCTTTTTTTTCTTTTTAGGGTTCAATAGAGGCTACACTATGTAAAGAGATTCAAAAAAAAAGACTTGATGGTGTCCTAGAAGCAAGTTGAAGGATCTTGGAGAGTGATTGAAGGTCTACAAAGGCTATTTGAAGCCCACACAGAGAGTAGAAATCCTTCCCAGCTTTACCGCCAGCATGGGAATTGACCTCCTTTTGCTCTCTCCTCAACTTTCGGTTGGGCTGGTGGCTGGGTTGGATAAAGTCGCCCAAGGCTATCCTTTGACCCCTCTAAACCTTGGTGTCTACCTTGGAGAGTTGTAGGAGCACAACTCATTCTCCTCCAAGTGCCCAGGTATCAGTTTTTAGTCCCTATGAACCCCTTTTTTGTCTATAATGGTAAGACCTATGTGATTTGGTTGCTTGTGATGGATGTACTTGGCTCTATAATGTTTGTTTATGCTGTTGGGATGAAGCTTCACGGTTAGAACTGAGTTTTATTGATGTTCTATCAAGATTTCATGCTCCATTAGCCTGCTGGATTTTTTTTTTTTGTCTCGAGAAGCAAATTTTTTGGGGCGTGTGTTCCCCTTTGGTTTGGATCTCCATTTGGATTGGTTTTTTAGAGGCATCCGTACATCATGTCTGATCTCACGGAAGCTATATCGGGTGGGTCAAGTAGTACCAACCACAGTTCGATTGTCTTTGACAATCCTAACACTCAGGTTTCTCTTGTGAAGTTGGATAGTACCAATTATTTGGATTGGTCACATTCTGTGAAGCTATCACTACGGAGTAGAGGGAAGCTAGGGTATATTACTGGGGGCTATCAAGGCTCCCCTTGTTGCAAACCCAGGGTATCAGAAATGGAAACTGCAAACTCTACTGTTATGACTTGGCTACTTTTCTCCATGAAACCTGAGATAAGTAGGAGATTTATAAGGAAGGAAACTGCTAAGAATATTTAGGATAGTGTCTCTAAGACCTATGACAGGGTAGGTGACTCTGTGAAGGTCTACTAGCTCCTTCAGCAGGCTCTCTCCATGAAGCAAGGAACCAAGTCCATTCCTAACTACTATAACACTATTATGGACTCTGGGACGAGTATGATCATTACCGAGATCTTCAGTTGACCAATCCCAATGACGAAGCCAAGGTCTATAGATCTCTTGAAAAATAGTGTGTTCTGATTCTTCTAAGTGGGCTGAAATCAGATTATGAGCAAATCAAGATACAGATTTTGGGCCGGTCACCTCTTCCATCCTTTGATGAGGTGTGTAGCTACCTCCTAAGCGAGGAGAGCAGGTGATGCAGTTGCACGATGGACTTAGGAAAGAAAAATCTTTTGATTTGATTCTCTTTGGATTTAGAAACAATTTCTTTTGTATTAGTTAGTTTCTAATTTTAGATTAGTTTCCATTTTCAAGTAGTTTCCATTAATTATTTGATTTTTCCTTTATAATAGTCATGTAATAGAGAACTCAGTTTTGAGATTTGAACTTGATTTTGGAGAATTGAATGAATGAAGTTTTTTTGGTTGAAGCCAAGGCTGCCATGCATGCTCCCCTCCTTGCCCCTCTCTGAAACTCCTCCTGTCTTCTTCTTCCTTGCTGGTCTTTATTCCTATTTGTTATACACCTAGCTGGCTTTTCCTTTATAATAGTCATGTAATAGAGAACTCAGTTTTGAGATTTGAACTTGATTTTGGAGAATTGAATGAATGAAGTTTTTTTGGTTGAAGCCAAGGCTGCCATGCATGCTCCCCTCCTTGCCCCTCTCTGAAACTCCTCCTGTCTTCTTCTTCCTTGCTGGTCTTTATTCCTATTTGTTATACACCTAGCTGGCTGCTACTCTGTTCCTGGTGATACATCTGAGAGAAGTTCTTGCGGTAACGTCGTCACGAACCCATCCATCGGTTCTGGAACTTTCGGCGAAGGATCGACCTAACCCCTAGGATCTTGTTCTCTAAAAAACTTCTTGGTACAAGATTGGAACTTGAAATCAGAGCTGGGTTTCCTTCCACTACCCAGATTTGTTTCAGCATCACCTTGGTTGAATAACCCTTGGAGTTTGGAGCTATGTTCAGTTGATCCTTAGGGCCTGAAGATTATGAAGTCTTACCCAAGATTTCAGATCAAAAGAAGCCCTGTTTGCTGAGATTTTCCCCTCAAACCGGTTCTGGTTTCGTGAGCTGCTCCGCCACTGATTTCTGTCTAAAGGTTGAAGACAACCCCCAAACAGAATCTTGGTTTTGTTTAACCTATTTAGTAATTTAATCCTTTATTCCTCTATTGCCCTTCCCCTTATCTAGTTATTACCTTAAGTATCAGTTTACCCATCTTTTAAGGAATACCCCTCCGATCTTGTACGTTGTTTTTTTTTTTCCCCATTGATAATTCCTCTTATGTTCAAGTTATCATCTATTTACCATTTTGCCACCCTTTATTAGAAACTTCAAGTTAATTACAATTCTACCAATTAGTTGAAGCTTTATTTCAATACAATTGTTGTTGGGTGTTGCCTTTGTTTTATTGAGTGTTAAGTGGGCCCTAAGCGATCCGACTCCCTTGGATCCGCATCAGCAGGAGGGGTGCCACGGATTCTGCACCTTAACTTGAGCGTTTTTCCCTTTGTTCCACTACTCACAGAGAACGGCGAGAAGGCAGCCGAGGCCAAGGGCCATCCCATGGAGATGACAAAGATAGACGACAGTGTGATCATTGTGGGAAACCTGGACACACTCGAGAGAGGTGTTGGGTCCTTCATGGCCGTCCTAGTACACATGGTGGCCGTAGAGGAGGGGCTACAGCCCATGCTACTATGACAGAGACTGATACTAGAGGCCTCCCACAGGCAGATACTAACTCCTTCTCTAGGGATGATATTGCAGTGCTTCGCCGGTTCATGTCTCAGCTTGATAGCCCATCTATCTCATAGGATGCCTCAGCTTCTGCTATGCATGTCACCACCTCTGCACCTTCCACAGCTCCGTTATGGGTTATTGACTCTGGTGCCACTAACCACATGACCAGTATGTCCCATTACTATGACTCCTCCATTTGTTCTGGTAAGGATCAGATCCGGGTAGCTAATGGTACTTCCCCTCTATCTCTGGTAAAGGCAGTATCCCCATTACCTTTTCCATTTCACTTGCTTTTGTCCTTCATGTTCCTAACCTCACCTTGAATCTATTATCTTTGAGCACTTTGACTAAAACCTTGAATTGTCGCATCACATTTTTTCCTTCTCATTGCCTCTTTCAGTATGTAGATCCAAAGAGAACTCTTGGCAGGTCTTCTTCGTTCTTCTTGTGTACACAATATCAGATGCCTTCTCTGTACAAGGCTCATCCACAATATCAACATCATCCACCTCTTTATGCTTACTAATATCAAAAGAAAATGGAGTAAGAGGCAATGGGGTAAGAAATGGAATGCGGATGCTGATGAGGTGCAGTGGGTTCATCCTTTTCACTTTCATTTCCATTCTCCCCCTGAAGGGGCTGCTGATGAGGTGCAAAGTATGGCACAGACTCAAGGAAGGTGACATCTTTGGAAAGAAATCGCCTGCGAGATGAAGGGTGGTAACACTAGTAGCCTTTGGTCATGGAAGAACACCCAAGGAAGAGGCATTTGAGAGCTTTGGGATCGAGTTTAGTGCAGGAGGATTTGTTAACATGTACATAACAAACACAACCAAACACCATGGGAGGAAGAGCGAAAGCAGAAGACTGAGGAGACAAGAGTGCAACTGGGTTTTAAGACCCAAGAATTTTTATAGGCATGTGATTGATGAGGAAAGCCATAGCAAGAACTTTAGATCAAAAGGTTTTAGGAACATGCATACCAAATAAAAGACTTCTACCAATTGCTAACAAATGGCGATTTTTCTTCTCAGCTACCCATTTTGTTGGGGGGTATTAACATAAATAACCTGATGGATAATGCCATTGTTAGTTAAAAAAAAAAGTCTTGTTGATCACCATACATGTACTCCCCCCTTTTATCAAGTCGGACTATTTTGATCCTAATTTCAAAGCTTCCCCTTCCTCAATCAGGTAACAACTCCTCATTCAGAGTTGGACCTCCCAATTGCTGTTTGTAAGGTAAGAGAACTTGTACTGATCCTATAGCCCAGTTTGTTTCCTATGATGCTCTCTCTCCTACAGGTGTTGCTTTTACAGCTGCTCTTTGTTCTGCTTCCATTCCCAAAACTATTACTGAGGCTATATCAAACCCTAAATGGAAACAAGTCATGTCAGGGGAAATGATGGCTCTTGAGAAGAACTATACCTGGAAACTGGTTGACCTTCCCAGGGGGAGAATCCCAGTTGGATGCAAATGGGTCTATACGATCAAGTACCGATCAGATGGTGCTATTAAGAGGTACAAGACGAGATTGGTCGCCAAAGGGTACAGTTAAGTGTATGGAATTGATTATCCGGAGACCTTTGCTCCTGTGGCCAAACCTAACTCTATAAGAGTCCTTTTATCTATGGCAGCAAAAAGAGATTGACCCTTATATCAATTGGATGTGAAGAATGCCTTCCCCCATGGAGCTTTAGAGGAGGAAATATATATGCAACCCCCTTCTGGCTTCAAGTTTCCGGCAACCAATGGTAAGGTGTCTCCTCAAGAAGGCATTTTATTGTCTGAAGCAGTCACCAAAGGCTTAGTTTGAGAGGTTCAGACAGGCCATTCTAAAAAATGGATATTCCTAGAGTCAAACAAACCACACATTATTTACCCGGAGAGGTAATGACACCATCACAGCATTGATTGTGTATGTTGATGATATTGTAGTAACTGGAGTTGACAATGAGGAGATAACTAGACTGAAAGCTGATTTGGTAAAACAGTTTGAGATCAAGGATCTAGGACACTTGAAATATCTCTGGGGTATTGAAGTGTCAAGGTCTAAGAAGAGAATCAACGTATGCTAAAGAAAATTTGTTCTAACTCTGTTTAAAGAAATAGGAATGTTGGGCTGTAAACCGGCAAGTTCTCCTATTGAGCAGAATCATAAGCTAAGAGAAGATTGTGGCCCTTCCCTTGATGTAGGGAAATACCAAAAGCTGGTGGGGAAGCTGATTTATCTGCCTCTGACTCGCTCAGACATTTCTTATACAGTGGGAGTAATGAGCCAGTTTATGCATTTCCACCCAAGAGTGAGCACTTGGATGTTGTGTACCGTATCCTCAAATACTTGAAGTCCTCCTTAAGAAAAGGACTTTTGTATGCCAGGAACAATCACTATAGGATAAAAGGCTATTCCGATGTTGATTGGGCTGGATCCATTTCTGATAGGATATCTACATCTGGTTATTGCACATTCGTGAGTGGTAACTTGGTCACATGGAGAAGCAAGAAACAGCCGGTTGTAGCTAAATTCAGTGCAAAGGCCAAGTACAGAGCAATGGCTCATGTAGTTTGTGAATTCACTTGGCTGCGTCGGTTGGTTCTCGAGTTGGCGTATGACATTGAATGACTTATGAGACTCTACTATGATAACAAAGCAGCTATAAGCATTGCTCACAACCCACTCTTACCAACGTCATCATCGATCCCGAACCTCCTCTGGCCTGCCCTCCTCCTTTGTGGAGCATTTATTACACTCCTCTATGGCCTGATGTCTCAAGGCCTTTTATGGAATCTCAAGGGTTTAAATTCCCATGAGAAACATGCTGATGTTCAGCTCCTCATTAAGGATTTCCGTCTTGCTTTTGCTGTTTGCTTAAGACTTATGTTAAGGAGTCCTCTTTTGCTCATATTACCTCCAGTATTGCCCTTGCAAGGTCTTTCTTCACCAATCATTGCCACCACCTTAATGGTCGCATCTATTTTCTTTGGGACAAGTCTAAGCTATCTGTCACCATGTTATCTTCCACTCCCCAACTTGTTCATCTCTCTGTTTCCGACACTGCAGGTAGCTTCTCTTTTATCTCACATCCTTATATGCTTTTAACCGGGTGGCTAGAGGTCTATTGGAATGATCTTCATCGCATTGCTAGCCAAATTGGTTCCCATCCTTGGGGGATATGTGGGGACTTCAATGTTGCTCGGTTTAGCCATGAGAAACAAGGTGGAGGGGACTATCAATATTGCAAATCTTAATGCTTTTAATGAATGTGTTAATGATATTGCGGTTGATGACCTTAAATGGTCGGGCACCAACTATACTTGGAACAATAAAAGATCAGGCACTGCTCGCATTGCTTGTAAGTTAGACAGAGTGCTAGTGAATGAAGCCTGGCTTTCCTCTTTCCCTTCTTCTCATGTTGTTTTTGAATCCCTAATCATATCCGACCACAGTCCCATTTCCCTCTTAATCCATCCATAAACTTCCTTTGGGCCTAAACCCTTCAAATTTTTTACATGAGGCCCACACATTCTGACTTCCATTCCATTGTTAGGGAAGCTTGGCTGAATCCTGTCCATGCTTTCTCCACCACCCTTCTTGCTTTCGCCAGAATGCTTAAGAATGTGAAGGCAGCCCCTAAGGCTTGGAATACTAACTCCTTCGGGAATAGTTCTTCTCAAGTGCTTTATTATAGAAAGAAGCTCGCTTCTATTCAGTTTCGGCTTCAGCTTGATCATATGAACCCCTCCCTAGCTGATAAGGAAAACATTGAATCTACAAACCTTTGTTCCCTTCTTACACAAGAGGAAAGTTTTTTTAGACAGAAGACTAGAATCAATTGGTTAGAGTTGGGTGACACTAATTTGACTTATTTTCACCATTCTTTAAAAGCTAGAAACGATTTCAATTCCATCCCAAGTCTCACCAACTCGAATTGAATGCAAGTCTTCAAGGTTGATGAGATAAAAAATGTTGCAGTTGACTACTTCAAGAGTTGTTCAATCCGAGGTCTTTGTCGGATAACCCCATTCCTGATGGGCTTATAAACAAATTCATCCCTAATAACATGACAAGCTTGCTTATGGTTATTCCCTCTGCTGATGAAATTGAGGTTTCTGTTTTATCCCATAAAGCAAGCCAAACTCCTGATCCTGATGGCTTTTCAGTATAGGCTTTCTTCTTGGGATATCATAAAAAAGGATTTGATTAATGCAATCAAGAGTTACTTCTTTAATTCTAGCCAGATCAAAGGTATCAATCACATCTTCCTTTGCCTCATCCCTAAGAAAGAAGGAGTTGATTCCATTAATGACTTTAGGCTAATCTCTCTATCAAACTCTTGTATAACTTCATTGCTGAGGTTCTTGCCAACATAGTCAAGCTTGTGATTGATCCCCTTATTAGTATCAACTAGTCGGCTTTCATCCCGGGCAGAAGTATTGCAGACAACATTATCCTCGGTCATGGGATTGTCAAAGGCTTTGACAGAAAATCCCATTCCTCAGCAGCCCTCATGAAGATTCACATTCACAATGCTTTTGATTCATTGAGACGAGATTTAATCTTTTCAGTTCTCATCAAAATGGGATTCCCACCAGTTTTTGCTAATTAGATCCACCAGTGCATTGCTTCTCCTTGCTTCTCAGTTTTGGTTAACGGAAGTCCTGTTGGATACTTCCCCTCCGTGGGAATTCGTTAGGGATGCCCTCTTTCCCCTCGTTTATTCTGTCTGGCAATGGAAGTTTTCTCTAGAGGTTTGCAATTGGCCACTAATCAGCTGCTTATTTCCCCCCATTCCAAAGTGCAAGGCTCTTAAGGTTACTCACCTTGCTTTTGCAAATGATTTGACAATTTAGTCCAAAGCAAATGATTCATCCCTTGATACCATTATGCAACGTGCTTGAACAATTTTGCCTCTAAGTCGGATCTCCGCATTAGCCCTTCCAAATCTCTTCTCTTCCTAGCCGGTGTCTCTCATGATATCAAGGCCTCTCTGCTCAAGAAGACTGGTTTGCCCTTGGCGAGCTCCCGCTTAAGTACCTTGGATTGCCTCTCATCCTTGCAAGGCTCTCTGAGCATCACTGCACCCTTATGCTTGACCTTATTAGAAAGCGTCTTCAGCTTTGGAAAGGAAAGCTTCTTTCCTTTGCAGGCCAATTGGAGCTTATTAGATCAGTCCACCAAACCTCTAGATTTAATGGCCAGCTGCACCTGATGGATCCAACATCTTGTGTTGATTCATTTTTTCGCTACTATTTCACCTAAAACCTTAAATTGTTAAGCAAGGGCAATGTCAATGTATACATCAACATTCCCCTGCATGTGCAGGCCAAGATCCAATGGTCCTTGCATGTGGAGTTCAATTGGATTTCCTTTGCACGGCACCCATGGAGAAGAAAAGTCAAGAAAACTCTTCCAATGCACTTCCCCAGAGTCGAATATGCAACCTCCTTGCTCTGATACCTTGTTAACTACCGTTTCACCTAAAAGCTCGAGTTGTGAGGGAAGGGCAATGTCAATGTGTACATCAACATCATTTTCAAAAATATTGCTTAAGGCAGTTGATTTACCACAAGCAATTGAAAGTTTAAATAATTAGTGGTATCAAAATGCAAATGATTCATAATGCATTAATCTACTTTCGGTCTTACTCTATCCTATTCTATGGGGAAAGGGAGATGTGAACCAGGAGGCTAGAACCCAAGACCTCCTAAAAGCAATGGGCTTCCACACACCATATGCTACCAAGTGTGTTAGGCACTTGTTCACATATATCTACATTTTAATATACCATAATAGGCAAATTATCGTCAGGGTAGAAAACAGATTTTATCACCTAAGGTGAGTAATTATTGTATCTGAATAAGCATATGTTATTGGGCGGGCAAAATAATCATAGTAAAATAAAGATAAAAGGGCAAGCAAAATTTTCTAAAAATAGTTCTTTATTTCCAAAGTTTAGCTAAATGGAAGCAATGACATCAGCCTTACTTCAATTTCATTCATCAATTTCATGGCTTCAATGATGCACAGAACTTGTCCCTTCTGAACTTTGTCCCCAACCTAAAGCAGAAAAAAAATCCATTGTCAAATCAACTTTTAGCATAAAGGCATAGTGATATAATTACATTAAACATAATTAGAGAGAACTTACCTTCACAAATGGAGGTTCACTTGGTGCTGGGCTCCGGTAGAATGTTCCTGCCATGGGGCATTTAAGGGGAGGAAGTGATGACTTGGGTGACTTAGCAGGAGGTGGAGAGGGTGTAGGGGCTAAGGTTGAAGAAGGAGCAGGGGCAGAAGGTGTAGGTGCAACTGCAGGTGGTGGAGAAGAAGGATGCATAATGACTGTAGGAGCAGGAGATGGTGGCTGAGGCAAGGACTCCTTTTTTCGAATAATTAACTCACAGTCCAGTTGCTTCATCTGCAGCTCCTGAATATCCCTAGAGTCGACTAGCCTAACAGACAGATGCAAGTGATGCAAAACCAATCCTCTTAAGGAAGGAATTGCTTGATAGAAAGCACTAGCTATGACAAAATGAGTTAATTTCTTACTTCACAAGGCTTGAAATTTGTTTTATAAACTCAGAGATTGATTCTTCTGTGGCCAAAGCTGCATGAGACGGCTCCTCCACTGGCTTAGCATTCTTTTCCTCTGATGCCGGTACTTCCGATTTGGTTGCTGGAGTTGCTGTGGCATTTGAGGATCCATCGACAGCAACCTTGGATGCAATCGATGTTGCCAAAAGGAAGTCCCAAAAAGAACGAAGAACAGAAACCAGATCCTCAAAATTAAAAAATGGGCAGAATTTTACCTCATTTGATCGGGCCTTGACCACCGTGGAATGATTCCAAGTAGATAGTTGAACCTACAATTGGAACCAATTACTAATCACATTTCAGGAGAAGAGCTTCGAAAGCCAAATTTTCAGCAAGAAGATGAAACAACGTGTGCAAATTTCCACTAAAAAGGAGCAATCCGGGTCCAGAACAGAACACATTGAATAATATTATGAAATTATAGGAGGTCTACAACAAGCTCTTTCAGACGAGAGAGAACATCTAATGGAACCCAAGAAGAGAACATCAGCAATTACAGAACTTCTTTTCATGGTAAATGACAATGTGTCACCAATTATGCATAAATCATGAAACTACCAAATCAACCATCCGAAGTTAAGAGCCTTCAGACCCAGAATCATAAGTTTAATGACTTCATTAATTTCTTGTTCTATTGGATCAAGCAAAGTTATATCAATTTAACAGGAATTTCAATGGCCACAATAATTGCTCACAGGATCAGTAACTCAGAAAAATAAATAAATAAACCGACAAGCGGATTGCCAAAACACATAAAGGAAAACATTTTCCTTGATAAATCTAGTAGTGATTAAAACAACCACCACAAAGTAGCTAACCTTCAGTCCAATCTTACTGAAACCACTCAACTCAAAGCCAAAACGAACAAAATTGAAAAGCGAACCCAGATCGATCAACCAAATGGCCCACATAATGAAAACCCAATTGGACGAAAAACCGAGAGTAATAAAAAGAGGCAGTATTAACCTTGATCGAATCTCTAAGCTTCGGCTTCAAAGGATGGTGAAAAGAGACCATTGAGTGGCAGCAATGGAGTTGGTCCAAGTGCAAACATGACGATGAAGTAGTCGCTTTGGATGCAGAAGCTGCTGCAGTTATTGCAGAGGCAGCTGGAAGCAACGACGTCATTTCTCTTCGGGGTGGAAAGAAACCGAATCACACACGCACACACGGTACAGAGAGTGAGAGTGAGATAGAGAGAGAAGGGGGGGAGGGTTTGGAGATGCTTTCTTTGGGGTTTTGTTTTGAAGAAGAATTGACGGAAGACAGACGTCCGTCACGTCGATGAAACCGAGGGGGAAGAGGAGAGAGTGAAAGAGAGTGAGAGCGTGAGAGTAGTTCAGAAAATAAAGGAAATCAAAACGAAAGCCTCTCTCTCTCTCTCTCTCTCTCTCTCTCTCTCTCTCTCTCTCTCTCCTTTCACTTCGCTATTCGTTGCGGTTATGTGTTGGCACTTGGCAATGTGGCGATGGCGGATGGATCAGCTTAGCTCCCTGGTGCTGATCCTTAAGGTACTTTCAGAAATTACAAAAGAGTCCCTCTGCCGACTCACCACAGCTTATTTGAGAAAGGGAGAGGAGAGTAAAAAAACAAAAAAGGGTGAGGGGAGGTTGGGGAAGTTGGGGTTCTGTTTAAGGGTGTCAATATATAATTGAAACCGTTTAATGGAACTGAAATTGATCGGTTATAACCGCATTGAACCACATCATAGTAAATTGATCCAATTTTGATTTTATAGGCCATAATTCCGATTTGAAACCTAACCAAACCGAAAAATCGATGGTTAACCGGCACCTAGTATTAAAGACTAAGTGTTTCGAAATTCGATGGGTCTCTACGACAAAAGGGGAGAAAAAAAAAAAAAAAGCAAAGTACTAACCAAGAAAGGAGCTTCACTTTCAAACAATCACACTTTTTGATTTTTTAATTTCTAGGATCATAGTTAATTAGTTATAATATATGTAATCTTTTACATAGAAAGTATATTGTCCTTGACAAAATAAATATATATTGTCTTAACTCTTTAGGAAATTTAATATATATATATATATATATAGAATTTACACTAGTTGTAGGATGCAAACCATTTTCTAAAAAGACACTATTAACCCCAAGTAAACTGGTTGTGAACTGTTGTGAACCGAACAACAAAAATCGATTAAAAACTGCTAAAATCGAAACCGGATGAAAACGATTCTGATTTCACCAAAACCGCACCATTTGACACCCCTAGATCTGTTACTTTGTTTGACTCATCGCGGCAAGAGAGCCGCATGCGCAAATGGGCCATTTGATTCTGATCAGCTTGGAATCGACTTTGCCAATTTCTATTCTGATCAACTTGGGATCGACTGGAATCGGCCATTTGATCTGAAAATGCACTGACTTGGGAAAATTTTGACAGGAGTATTTCAATTCAAAACAGCAAGAATTGGGATTGGAACCAACCGATTCCAAAGCAAATATACCATATCCGATTTTTAAATCATGCAATTTTTTTTTATTGAAATTCATTTCTTTATGAATTCGAAATCCGAATTTGTATTCGTATTTGTTTAGGGGTATCTATATATTCGGTTAAAGGGTATCTGAAAAATAATTACTCGATCCGATTAAATAATCAATTAATGATTTTGCGGGTTCTTGAAGTTTCAATAGGTTCTAGAAAATGAGGAAAAGAGTTAAAATAACTTAGAAAACTGGATTGAGAGCAAATTATATTCATTGGGGGAGGAAGGTCTGGATTATAGAAGAACAGATGGTTAAAAATCCAAATTCGATCTGCATCTGTATTTCATTTAGGGGTATCCGTATTTGGTCAAGAAATATCAGATCTGAACACATCTAATCTGAATTCAATCCATATTTGATCGGTTTACATCCCTTTATCTATTCATTCCCCCTATTTTGTTTGAACCTTAATTTGTTTAACATGGATCCATGTAGTTGATCCCATTAAGTTAGGATAAAACTGAAACGATTGTGTTGTTATTGCATCCTCAACACGTTGACTTTTGAGGTTAGAAGAATATCCTTGACTTTTACCTATCCCAAATTCACAATGGAAATCTCTTTGCATGTTACATTTCTATGTTTTCATCATTAAGCAGAGACAAGAGGTTCTTAACAGAACCAACCTTCAATGTTATTGGAAAGTAGTATCAATTATTGAATGATGAGCCTGAGAAAAATTTTGATCTAAATTGCTTCGCAATTAAATGGCATATTGAACAGATCATCGAGATGGATCTGACCTGAATTTTATGGCTGTTCACACTGTTGGACTGGAGGACTCCGATGCATTCATTGCTGAAATTTTGGATCGGAGGTCTCATCTTGATCAAAACAGGGAAGAAAGCAAGGTAGAAGATTCATCCATTCTCATTTATGTTGATGAAGGTAATGCATCTCCTGCTTCAAATATTTCTTTAAATTACATAAGTTTACCAAATCATGTTAGGTCCTCTTTGATGTACTGTTCAATATTTACCAAAGGGGGTGGGTTATGCAAAGGAAGATTGGTTCGGCTTTTGGTGGCTGAAGGTTTGATCCAACAAAGGCAAGGAGAGATAATGGAGTATATAGCAGATGAACTAATTGAGAAATTGATTCACCTAGTAGTGTCTTCCCAATACCGGAATCAAAACTTTGTTACTTCTTTTGCAAGCTCATCCAACATCCATTTAGTAATTTATTATAAGAAAGGATCAACCCACCCAACCTAACTAATCTACCTATTAGGTCTATATTTGTAGATCAAACTAAGAGCTTTTCTAAGGACTATCTAAGAAATTTGTTTTATGGGTTGAAGTTTTTGAGGGAGTTGCAGGTAGAGTATGTCTATAATGAAATTTTATTTGATGAAGTGGGAAATGTGGTCCACCTACGGTATCTATGTTTGAAGCATACATGTTTGAAAGATCTACCTTAGTCTATATGTTGAACTACATATGGGATCGAATCTGAAACCCTAGTTGAGGAAACCACATGGAGAAACAAGAACATGAATCTAATAAAATTATGGATGATTGATTTATACCTTTCATCTAGTATGCCGAAGACGATCAACACTGCTTTTTCACAGTTTCTCTCTCTTGGCTATGGATCTTCTGCAGTCCCTTAGACCTCATTGATTCTCTCACTTTAGTGGTAAAGTGGGGAAGAATGAATGATGACTGTAAGGATCCAAAACCCAGTATTTATAATATTGTCCTGCACCAAAAACCCTAAACCACAATGGGTTAAGCCAGCATATTCATAAACTTGAGAGTGGATCGAACTGGTTCATTCAACTTAACTCTCACCCATTTAATTAACCTGAATAATTAATTAGGCCCATAAATCCAATAATCTCTCACTTGGGTTACATTAATTATAAGGATGTCTTTTAAATTGGTGTGGCAATAGAATCTCATACACTCTTACTGTGATTCAGTTGAAATACCACTCACATTGAACAACAGTAGAAGATACCTCAATATACAACATACAACTTTCTTTTGTTATAAACATAAGTAAATTTCTCAACACAAGCCTATGTCGGATATTAACATGGAAATATGACATATCCTCAAATAACACTATTGTCATTCCATGTAGGTCCTTAACTTTGATATTAACCTTTACTGTGGGAAAAATTGCCTTGATCTGGGTTAATATCTAACTGTCGGTTTCCATCTATAAACTATGGCAAATATTGCCTTTGAACTTTGGCAAGTACTGCCTTTTAAACTGTGACCAAAATTGCCTATAACTGAAGCCATTACTGCCTATAAAACTGTTGTAACCCAACAATCACTGAGAGGGGGTAAATCAGTGAGTCTAATTCTGATCCCCAAAAACATGTTCGATATCTGATTAAGCAAACTTTGATACATTCATCCCTGTTTGCACACAGTCGTATGCACACGCAGCCTCTTATAGGCATTTTCAAATGTGTACACTCATTCTGCATTCCACACACTTCAATATAAAATACAGACAACAAGCATCCACAACACAGAATTTTTACAAGGTTCGGCAATTTGCTTACATCTATAGAGTAGTTCCTGTAAAGGCTTCATACCTACTAATACACTACTTTAAAGGCATCCACACCCAATTTTCTCAAGCTGAAGCTAAGATGACACTTGCAGTGTTGGTACAATGTGCAGCACCCACTTCTAGTGTTTAGCACCCACGAAGCACACAATTTAGAAATGTAACAAATTGGGTCTTATATTAATACCCTATAGTCAAGCCCTTCTTAGCATATACATCCATAACTAACTAGCATGCTTACAGTTCATCCACAACTAACCTAGCATGTATATAGTCATCCACAACTAACCTAGCTGTGAGGGTAGTAGTCAGGAGACGAGAGATCCTTCTCCTCCATTGTGGGGAAGAAAAGACTTTATATTGTTCCATCCTCTCTCCTCTATTTCTCTTTCATAAGGGAGGGGTGTGTCGTGTGTGCTTACCTGCGGGCCCCGCACCACTATATCAACGCTTGGAGATACGTGGGGGCCTATTTCGCAAGAGTATAAAATTCATCATTCAAGATGGGGAATTGATGATGGTCCAATATGGGGATTAGAATCATGCAAAAGGGTTTGGAGTCACCACGTAGAATTATGGGCCTAGGAACCAGGGGTGTTCCTTATTCCTGAGAAAAGGGCCTGAAAGTTGGTCTGTTCCAGAGATTTAGGGTAAGTGTTAGGTTGTAGAGTTGGGAGGGTGTTAGGCACCCAATCTACCCAGTTTAACCGGTCTTTCTACTAGATGCTTCAGAATGAATATTTTTCACAATTATTCCTATTCTGCATGTATGGCTAAGTTATCACACATATGTACATTAACTAAATTTAAATGATTATATATACTAAAATAAGATCAATATAAAGTCTATATTATGCTAATTTGGGTAAAAATTATACCTGTGCTTGACCCTAATTTCGGGTCAAAAGGGGTGGGACCCCAATTAGTGCTGGCACGAGCTGTTTTTTTTATTCTCCTGGCTCAGGGAAAGATGGTCGTGACCTCTAACTTCCTTTCTCGAGAGACATTTACTATGGTGATATTTGGAAAGAGTTTCGGATAGGAATGGTTACTTTCGGGTCTTAGGCTGGAGTACCAATTCGATAGAGCTTCTGCTGGGGATAGGCTAATCTTAGGGATTGAGCAACTTCGAAGGCGTGAAGAACACTTCGGATCTTACGAAGATCTCCATGAAGGCTGGAAGAACCTCAAGAGGGGGTGGGAGACTAAGGGAAAATTTTTTCGACGTAAAATCTCACTCAAAGAAGACAAAGGATTGAGAAGTTTTGAAGGCCCGAAGAATACTTCAAAGATCTGAAGAACATTTCAGATCTTATGAAGATCTCTCCAATGACTTGAAAAATCTCAAGGGGGAAAGGGGAGGAGAGAGGGCAGAGCTTCTCTTCCTAGGATACTCACTTAGAGGCTTGGATATTGTGGTTTTCTATTATGTTGTCCCAATAGGGAGGGAAAGGGAATTCCCTTAGCCTTTTTTAAACCAATGGGGAGGGAAAGGGAATTCCCTTAGCCAATGGGAGAAAAAAGTGATTTTTTACACCAATAGGATGAAAGTAAGAAATTTTTGACAAATAGAGTGGAGGGTAAATTTCTTTGGCCAATGGGGGGAAAGGTAATTTTTAGTGGACCAATAAGGTAAAAAGATTCCTTTTTGGACCAATGGGAAGTTGCAGAGTGGGGTATACTAGCGGGGTAATGTAAAATGCACAAGCAAGTGAAGAGAAAATCTCTTCACTCATTGGGTCAGTGGAACAAAAATTCTGGCCATTGAGGGCGGCACGCGAGGCCGAGTGGGGTACTTGGGGTATGTATGGGTGCACAAGGTAGGTTGGGGTGTGCACAGGGCTGGCTAGCAGCAGACATGCTAGGCTGACAGGCAGGAGGTGCGCAAGCTAGCCTGCAGGAGCGCACAGGGCTAGAAGGCAGTAGGCACGTGGGTTGGCACAGGCTGGCATGCGAGGGTGCATGGGCGGGGTGACAAGGGCACGTAAGCTAATGCGCCAGTTGGCATGCAGGGGAGCATGGGCTAGGCGGCAGGGGCATGTAGGCTAGCATGCGGGGGCCTGCAGACTGGTACGTAGGGTGCATGGGATGGACGGTAGGGGCCCAAGGGCTGCGTGGTAGGGGCATGCAGGCTAGTGTGCGGGGCCACACAAGTTCACATGTAGGGGTGCACAGGCTGGATGGCAAGGGCGCATAAGCTAGCTGGTTGGCTGGCCAGTGCACGCGATGTGCATACAGGGCTAGCCTGCTGGCTGGCTGGCTGGCTGGCTGGCTGGCTAGCTAGCTAGTGAGCGCGGTGTGCGGGTGGGGCTGGCTAGTACCCACGATGTGCATGTAGATCTAGCAAGCTGGTTGGCTGGTTAACTAATTGGCTAGATGGCTGACTGGCTAGCTGGATGGCTAACTAGCTAGCTAGCCGGCGTAGGGATGCGCGCAACTAGGTGTGAATTTTAAGGATTGATTGTAGGAGATGCGACAGTCCGATTTTGACATACCATATATCATGAGAATCATAATTCTGAGTACTATCCATCTGTTTGGTCATTCTGATCGAACTCCTTCATATATAGAAAGTCATAATTGGACCCTCTTCTTTCCCGCACAGGATTTTTGGGTTACCAAAGTCAATTATCACCTCTGTTATCAAAAGTAAGAAGTGTGACAAAATTAGGTGTCTACAGAATTCCCTTCTTTGACCAAGGCTTGTGCTAACAGCAGAAGGGCAAAGAAAAGAACGATCATATTTTTTTACCCGGAGCATGTATGGCCATCATTTCTCTCATTAATGACGGAGTTGAAAAATGTAACAAGTAATATCTTTTAGCTACTTTAAAGTTTGAAACTTACCTGGGTCGTCGATTTATAGGAAAAAAATTCGCTGCTCTTGCAATCCTGCAAAAGACGTTAGTACTTAATCTTATGCTGGGCTTCCATGTGCCAGTCTAGGGAGTTTGGTCTCCAGGGTAGGTCTTATAACCCAATCTGGACTATCTGAGACCGTTGATTACAAGAAAGAAATCCACTGCTCTTTCAATATTGTAAAAGAAAACATTTGGATTCCTGAATTTCCTTGGTCGGGCTTCCATGTGCCAACATGGGAAATTCATTAATGAGATCAGGCCACTCGGAGCCTACTCAAAGAGGTTGGACCACTTGGGGCAGGGTTAAATGAGATTGGGCCACTTGGGGCCAGTATAAATGAGATTGGGCCACTTGGGGCTATGTAAATGAAATTGGGCTACCTAGGGCCGGCCAGGTCAATGAAATTGGGCCACTTGGGGCAGGGTAAATGAAATTGGGCCACCTAGGACCTGGTCAATGAAATTGCTTCTTTTTCTAATTTCTCTTTTGCCCCTTGATTGGGGTTCTTGATTTTGAACTAAGAGATTGGAGTCTTGAATTTCAGCTTTTTGATTTGGAATCTAGCTCTTTGCTTTTGATTTTGTTTTTGAATTTTTTACCATACTTTTTACCTACCAATGGAATTTTGACTTTCACCTCCCCTTTTTCATGTGATATAATTTTCATCTACCACATAAATTTGGATTTAACTTTCCCCTTTTTACTTTCCACTTCCCACTTCCATGTGATATTATTTTCATCTACCACTAGAAATTATTTTGGGTTTGACATTTCGTGGTAAGAATTTTTGATTTGCACCTTGGAAGTGGAATCTCAAATTTTTTTTAACCTATAAAATGGTCCCCCCCCCCCTCCTGTTGATCCTCTATTTCTATTTTTATAAGTTGGAAACAATTTGTGAGTGAGTGAGCTCAGGTTTTTGAATCTTCTAGAAGATCCGAAGCTTTTTGCATTTTTTCGGGTTTCTTGAATTTTTTTCCGAAGATCTTCAAATTTCCCTTTGAAGCTCTTCATAGTTCTTTTGAAGATGTTCATAGTTCTTGGGGAAGGAGTCATTTTGAGAATTTGACATCTTTTTGGGCTTCTTTGTAAATTGTGGAATTTCTTAGGCTTCTTTGTGATTTTAGAAAATATGGCTGAGAGAAGAAAGAGAAAGACTTGTGGAGAGGTCCAGTTGGATGGTTATAGCAACTCTTCTCAAGGGGATGAGGGCCTTGTGGACTGGCACTCAGACAGACACTTCACAATACTCGAAATCATGTCTGCAACTCAGTATGGGGTTCATGGGTAAGTCCTTACATTTTATTTTTCTTTATTCAGTCATTATTGGTTTGCTTTCTCTCATCAATTTTTTTTTTTAAAGCATGGTGGGGAAGTACCATTGACCTTGGCTAGATATGGCCATCCCAACACAGCTTGGGATTGGTTGTAGAGTGAAGGAGATGGTTAACTCATCATACCTAAGTCCATTAGCTTCCATTAAGACTAGGAAGTTCAGCCGGGGGTTGGCAGGGGCTCTGATGGAGCGGTGGTGGCCGAGTACTCACTCCTTCTATCTTCTTATCAATGAACTTACCATCATGCCCTTGTGCTTCTATGCCTTGACAGGCATACCATTTGGGGGGAAGCCCTTGACCCTTCCTGAGACTCTGACAGCTAGGGAGTTTACGGACTTGACAGGCATAGACATCAAGGGTGATCAGACATATATCCATCTTGGCAAGATCAGTGCTCGTTGGTAGAGGGCCGGCCTAGGGGTAAATCCTGGTAACTTGGCACAGTTGACCCGTTCTTTCCTTTTGTTCACTGTGGGTCAATGCCTCTTTTGGTGACCTCCGAGGCGGGATAGACATTCACATGGTTGCCTTCTTCTAGAATCTCCGAGACGTGGACACTTGGGATTGGGGTGGGGCTGCTTATACATATTTGCTGTGGTCTCTGGATCTGTTATCATATAGGGACCGAGGTCTCAAGGGAGTGGGCTACATCCTTTAGGTAATCTCTTGTTCTTGTACTCATTTCTTTTCATTTGGTTGCATTTTTTCACTTTGATTTTTCAAATCAGCCCTGGTGCTATAAGCATCTGGAGATTATGGCACCTATACTGAAGGACCCTCAAGCATCGCCCTTTCCAGTAGTTATGAGATGGGGAGATAGCTGAGGAGGCAGGGTCCGTCGCTATCCTCTAGGGACTACTTCTCGTTCTCTCCTGAATGGTTTTATAGAGGTAAGCCATGCTTTGTCATTAAATTTCCTTATGTCCTATGTTGTACTTATTTTTTCTTGAATTTACAGGTCACTTGGAGGCCATTCCATCCTCTTACATTCCTAGACCTCAATGAAGTTACTTAGGCTAGATAATTATCAGAGAACAGAGTCCTATTTAGGGTTATATAGGGCCATACCTGGTATTTAGGAGAGAGGGTCATACCCCAATGGTCTGATGCTGATATTCCTCCACCATCCATGCATTGTCTGGAGTGCATTCCTGAGGACCAAATCGAGAGACTAGCCAACGGAAAATGCGATGATTCATTCCTTGAGTCAAATAGGGATTACAAGACTTTCCTTGAGGAAGAGACTGTTTGCACCCCTCTTGATCCTGGCACTCCAGTGGTATGTTTCTCTTCCTTGAGTATCACCTTTAATCTTCAATTCCTTTTAGCCTTGATCATTGTTGTTTCAGGGGAGAACACGATGTGTAGACCTTTCTACCATTCAATCACATGTCAGTGCTGCTGGTCCATCCCAAGTCAAACCTTCTACTAGTGTGGGTGGATCCCTTAAGATAGCCACCATTCCCTTCTATGGCTTCCCAGTTTGGTCCTATCCCTACACAGCCAATCCTAGCATCCATCATCTCTTGAGGTGGAGAACAGACATAGATGCTTCTCTCAGGCTGCCTATTCCATATGATTATGTGAGTATCTAATCATCCTTCATTTGCTTGGCTTTCAACCTTCCTTGGCTGATATGTTCCTTCTCAGGTGTCTCCGGAGGTCTATATCGAGATCCGGAGGATGCATTAGGGCTTGTGTGAGGTGGTGATCGACAAGGTATCTTTTCCTTCTCTCTTCTTTTTCTTCTTCTTTTATTACCCTTTTCTTGACCATCTCTTATATTCCTTAGGATGAAAGGATTGTTGCCTTAGAGAACCAAGTCAGCTTCCATCAGCAGGAGAACGCCCAGCTGCATGCACAAATTCAGGATCTAACCCGAAGGTTAGCGGATTAGGGATTGACACCCACAGACTCCTCGCCATTTGATGAGCACAATAATGTGTGAAATCTTAGGGATATAAATGTACATTTTGCCCCACTTTGGATAGTACTACTTTTATTTTTCTTGTTTTTTTTTAGTTTCCAAGTCTACAAGAGAAAGTGCTTAAAGTGAATCAAGAACCAGTCCAAAGGTGGGACCACTCATTGGTACCACATCCTCTCTCCTACAAAATCCTGAAGATTATTTTCTCTTCTTGCCACCTCACAAGATTTTGAAGATGCTATGCAGAGATTCCTTTATGATTTAATCAATATTGCAAGATATTGGTGAATATTGTAAGGAAAGAATAGAATTTGTTAATTTTGGAAATAGATTCTCTCTTTCCTCACACAATATCTCAGAGAATGAGGATTTTTACCAAGATTTAATTTAATTTTATTTTCTTTCTTTTCTTAAAGAAGACTTGTAGAAGGAAGGAGGCAAGAAAAAAACCCTATAAAAGCCCCTTCCTCCTCCCTCCTATTTTATTATTCCCCTTAATTTATTTTCTAGTTTATGCTTAGTTTTCTTCTCTCTCTCCCTCTCTCACTCTTTAGTTTTAGTTCTTCTCTATTTTTGCTTTAATCACTTTTGTAATAGTTTTTTATGTCAATTAATGCAAGCACTCTTTTATTCTTATTCAGCCTTTTATGTTTATAATTTATGCAATTGAGTTGTAATTTTTAAAGTTATAGTTCTAGGCTTAGATCTAGGTGACAAGATCACGAGCCGTGGAGCATCTTTTTTTTTTCAAGTTCAGTTTTTTTTTTCAAGATTTGTTTTCTCTAGTACTAGAAATTTCAGATTTGGTTTATTCCAGATCTGGTTTTTAGTATTGGTAGTATCTCAAATCACCCAAGCTTTCAAGTTCAAGCATTGATTCAAGTAAGTAGGCTCCTTCAGTAGTCTTCTCTCCTCCCTCTCATTCCCTTTTTTGACTACCATTTCTTTCTTAATTTAGGATTTTAATTTCAGTCATTATATTATTGGTATCCCTTTCCCCCAAGGTTCATGGCTAGTGTATATGTTGGCTTTGCCCCTCCTAGCCATAAAACCATCAATTTATTATTTTTATTTTAATTGTCTCCCTTTCCCTAAAGCCAAGTAGAGTAACCCTTGTAAGAGTGACTCTCTGGTCAAGTAGGGAAGCTCATATTATGATGCCTCCCTCGGGCTAAGTAGAGAAACCTACTTGTGAGTCTCTCTCTAGCTTTTTCCCATTTCTTTTACTTTATTTTTATTTCAGTATTTTTTTCTTTATTTTTATTTTATTTTTTTTAAATTACGTGGGTTGTTTCTTTTCAGTCTATTTATTTATTTAATTTTAATTGCGTGGCTTGCGTATTTAAATTCTTAGATGACGAATGGTTATGACGTTATTTTAGATACATATGTTTAGGACAATAATTAGAATTAGATCACAATCATTAATCGGTTCACTTTCGCATTATTAAAGAAGTAAAAAAATAAAGTGGCTGCTCTCCCTGTGTTTGACCCGTAGCTACACTGATCCGTACGCTTGCGGTTATATTTTAAATCCCAATAAGTTTTTGGCGCCATTTTCGGGGAGACAGTTTTATGTTATTTTTCGCTTTCTTTTGGTAAATCAGAGTGCTTTGTTTGCTTTGTTTTGTTTTTCCTTTTCTTTTATTGAATTCCTGAGAAGAACAAATTACAATAATAGTTGCATCGGTGGAGGTTGCCATGCCTCACAGTATGATAAAGATAGGTTTCGCCCTGTAGCAGTACCTCAGGAATTGACCTGAACAACCCTGGATCCTTGCCGGTAAGTCCCAAAAAGCTAAAAAAAATCAAAAAAATCATAAAAAAAGGTTTTGCTATCCATTCTTTTCTGCTTGTCTTACTCTAGTTGTGGGTAGTTTTCTATTGCATGAGTGTTAGGTGGGTACGTAATACTAAGAATCGGTTAGAAAGAAGAGATCCAATAAGTAGTGACCCTATACTTTTGATCTCTTTAAAACCTTTCAATATGGGAGACCAACAACAAAACCCTTCACCTAAATCTCTGAAAGATTGGTTCTACCCTACTAGAACAACCCAACCTTCCTGCATAGTTCTACCACAAGCCCAGGGTAATAATTTTGAACTCAAATCTCAATATATCACTATGTTGCCCCATTTCCATAGGTTGACCTCTGAGGATGCATACCTATTTCTAAGGGAACTTGAAGAGGTATGTGTTCTAATTAAGATTCAACAGCTTTTTGATGATGCTGTTAAGCTTAGGTTTATCACTTTTGCATTGAAAGACCAAGCTAAGAAGTGGTTGTATGGGTTACCTAAAAATTTCATAACCTCATGAGAACAGTTCACAGTTGTCTTCCTTAAGAAGTTTTTCCCAACTCACAAGACCAATAAGATTAGAAGTGATATCCTTCAGTTTAGGTAAAAGCCTAGTGAGTCATTTTCCAAACTTATGGAGAGATTCAAGGATTTACTTCAAGAATGCCCTCACCATGGCCTAGACCTATGGCATTTATGTCAAATAATTTATGAGGGTATTGATTACCCAAATAAACAAATGATAGAGTCTATGTGCCCTGAGGGATTCACATCTTTTACAAATGAAGGAAAGGCATGGGAATTCTTACTTGACTAAGCTGACAAAACCCGTGAGTGGGAATCAACCCAAGAGAGTGAAAGAACCATAGGAGGAAAAGGATATTTTGTGGATGGGATAGTAGCCAAGGAAGCCCATTTGGATAGCCTAATCAAGAGAATTGAGGCTAATGTTCCTAGAGAACCATCATCAGTCAATTTGGTTAAGATTTGTGCTTGGTGCCAGTCCCCTGGACATCTCATAGAAGAATGCCCCAACACCTCTGGGGGCACTTCTAATGATAGTGTTAACGTCTTATACCAGAATAATCCATATAGTAATACCTACAATTCAGGATGGAGAAATCACCCAAATTTCTCTTGGAATTAGGGCAACCAAGCAGGGCCTTCTAATTCCATAATCAAGGTCAACCTGGACTCCAAAGGCCTCCCTTTGCACAACAATATTTTTCCCAAAAAAACTTTTCCTAGGTCAAATGTAGGACCTTAGGCTAGTTTTCCTAAGGGCCCTCTCCTATCATCTTATCAGCAACCCCCTGGGTTTACCAACACTGGAGAGGCAAGTAGAATAAGTGACTTGGCAAAAAATATGGCCCTCCTCATGACAAGCCATCAAAATCTTTCGAGAGAACTCACTCAAGTTGTCTCAATTATGCATGAGAGGGAGAAAGGAACTTTACCCAATCAACAAGAGCCTAACCCTAGGCATCATCAGCCTGTTAGTTCACAAACATCAACTAATGCCCCACTGAATATAGTACAAGGTCAGACCCAATAAGGGCCCCCTAACTAATGTAATGTTGTTTATGCCCTTAGGAGTGGTAGAGAGTACCAACAGAGCGTTCCTAAATCTTCCTCATCTATTACTCATGTTAACTCTCTTTCAGTTGAGAACACAAGTGTGCCTCTTGTTTCAGATTCATCTGATGAACCTACAGATTTTTCTGAAACTAAAGATGATTTGGTTGAAGAAACCAAAATGATTCTTCTGAACAGGGGCAAATCCCAAACAGTCCTTATGTTCATCCTGTCCCATTTCCTAATCGCTTGGCAAACAAAAGGAAGACTGCTTCCATAGATAAAATTTTAGAAGTCTTCAAAAAGATAGAAGTGAACATCCCCCTTTTGGATGCCATATCCTAGATCCCCGCCTATGCAAAGGTACTGAAAGATTTGTGTACTCACAAACGTATCACTAGTGTGCCCAAAAAGGCATTCTTGGCAAGTAACATTAGTTTCATAATTACTCAGCCTATAGCAGCCAAGTATAAGGATCCAGGGAGCCCTACCATATCTTGTGTCATAAGAAACACCTACATTGAGCATGCCTTACGTAACCTTGGCGCAAGTGTAAATCTTTTACCTTACCATGTGTACAAGCAACTTGGATTGGGAGAATTGAAAGCCACTGGAACTACTCTTCAGTTGGCAGATAGGTCTGTTAAAATTCCTAAAGGGATGATTGAGGATGTCTTACTAAAGGTGGGAGAATTTATTTTTCCTGTTGATTTCATTGTGTTAGATACCAAGCCCTTCTCAACCAAGGATGAGATCCCAATAATTCTAGGAAGACCATTCTTGGCTACCAGTAATGCATTAATCAATTGTCGGAATGGTTTCCTAAGATTATCTTTTGGTAACCAAACTATTGAGTTTAACATGTTTAGGATAGGAAAGCAACCACATATGGAAGAAGAGATTAATATAATTGAGGATTTTCTGGATTTTTCTGATGATTTAATTGCCAACTTTGATATTAATTTTGATTCAGAATTCCAAGAGTGTATGGATGAGTTGGATGATGATAGCGAAAATTTCTTTTCTAAAGTCTTGAGTCTTCACACACCTGTGGAGCCCTTAGGACCCCTTTCCAATTCCATTCCCAAACCTTCCATAGTTGAGCCCCCTAAGCTAGATCTTAAGGAGTTGCCATCTAATTTGAGGTATGCTTTCCTAGGGCCTGACCAGACTCTTCCTATAATAATTTTTTCAAATTTGACTTCTAGCCAGGAAGAGGAGTTACTTAAAGTGTTAAAAGATAATAAGGAAGCCCTAGGTTGGAACATGGTTGATATCAAGGGTATAAGCCCTTCTATTATGCAACATCATATACATCTTATGGATGATTCCAAACCATCCACAGAACCCCAAAGAAGAGCTAACCCAGATGGAAGCTATTAAGAAAGAGATCCTAAAGTGCTTGGATCATGGAATAATTTATCCTATTTCTGATAGCCAATGGGTAAGCCCAGTTCACGTAGTGCCTAAGAAGTCTGGTGTGACTGTAGTTTCCAATGCCAATAATGAACTAATTCCAACCCGTGTCCAATCTGGGTGGAGAGTGTGCATAGACTACAGGAAACTTAATGTGATAACCTAGAAGGACCACTTCCCATTGCCATTCATTGACCAGATGTTAGAGAGGTTAGCTGGACATGAATACTATTGCTTTCTTGATGGATATTCCGGCTATAACCAGATCCCAATTGCTTTAGAGGACCAACATGACCATTTTTACAAGCCCATATGGAACATTTGCTTACAGGCGTATGTCTTTGGGCTTTGCAATGCCCCTTCTACGTTCTAACGATGCATGATGAGCATATTTTCTGACATGGTCAAAAAATTCTTAGAAGTATTTATGGATGAATTTTCAATTAATGGGAATTTCTATTCTGAATGTCTTCATCATCTTTCTCTAGTTTTGAAAAGGTGCATATCTAAGAATAGGATTTTGAATTGGGAGAAATGCCATTTAATGGTTAAATCTGGTACTGTTTTAGGCCATGTAATATCCAAGGAGGGAATTACGGTAGATAGAGCCAAAGTAGATTTAATTGATAATTTACCACCTCCTCAATCTGTTAAGGACGTCTGATCTTTTCTAGGGCATGTGGGCTTGTACAGAAGGTTTATTAAGAACTTTAGTCAGTTAGCCCGACCTCTCACTTCATTACTTGCCAAAGATCAAACATTTGAGTTTTCTAAAGAGTGCCTAGAATCCTTCAAACAACTTAAGAAGGAGTTGACCAATGCACCCATTGTTCAACCACCTGTTTGGACTGAACCTTTTGAACTGATGTGTGATGCTTCGGATTTTACCATAGGAGCGGTTTTAGGTCAAAGGATTAACAACTTGCCCACTGTCATTTATTATGCTAGTAGGACCTTAAATGATGCACAACTCAATTATACAACAACTGAAAAAGAATTTTTAGTGATTGTGTTTGCATTAGAAAAGTTTTGGTCTTACTTAGTTGGTTCACATGTGGTAGTGTATACTGATCACTCTGCTCTTAGATACTTAGTTCAGAAGAAGGATGCCAAAGCCAGTCTCATTAGGTGGGTTTTACTTTTGCAAGAGTTTGATTTAGAAATTAGGGATAAAAAAGGAGTTGAAAACCTAGTTGCAGACCATTTATCCTGACTTCCCAATTCCTTGACTATCGATTCTCCAGTTAACGAGAACTTTCTAAATGAACAGTTATTTATAGTGTCCAGTGAACCATGGTTTGCTGATAGTGTCAACTTCTTAGTTTCAAGTGTGACTCTGGATCACTGGTCCACCCAAGATAAGTATAGGTTTCATTCCCAAGTTAAACACTTTTTCTGGGATGATCCTTATTTGTTTAAGATATGTCCAGATCAGATTATCCGACGATGTGTTCCTGATCATAAGCAACATTCTATTCTCTCTTTTTGTCATGATCATGCATGTAGTGGACACTTTGGATCTAAGAAGACTGCCGTAAAGGTTCTCCAATGCGGATTTTATTGGCCCACTCTTTTTAGAAATGCTTTTGATTTTTGCAAGGCTTGTCTCGCCTGCCAGTCTTTTGGCTGTATCAAAAAGAGGAACATGATGCCCCTCAACCCTATTTTGGTATTTGAGATCTTTGATGTTTGGGGCATCTATTTTATGGGACCATTCCCTAATTCCTTTGGGAATTTGTACATACTTTTGGCCGTTGATTATGTTTCTAAATGGATAGAGGCCATACCCTGTAAAACTAATGACCACAAAGTAGTGGTCTAGTTTCTAAAAGAGAACATTTTTTCCTGCTTTGGTGCACCACGTGCAATAATTAGTGATAGGGGTACTCATTTTTGTAATCGGCCTTTTAAGCCTTAATGAAAAAGTATGGGATCACTCATAAGTTATCTACCCCTTATCACCCCCCAAACTAGTGGCCAAGTGGAGGTGTCTAATAGGCAGATCAAACAAATCTAGGAGAAAATTGTTAATCCCAACCATAAGGATTGGTCCCTTAGGCTCATTGATGCCTTGTGGACCCATCAGACTGCCGATCTTGGTCAGTCTCCCTACCGTTTGGTGTATGAAAAAGCTTGTCACTTACCAGTTAAGTTGGAGCATAAGGCCTTTTGGGCCATCAAGAAGCTCAACTTTGATTTGTCTGATGCGGGAATTCATCGTAGGCTCCAACTATCTGAGTTGGAGGAACTTAGGAATGAAGCCTATGAAAGTTCTAGGATTTATAGGGAAAAGACCAAAGCTTTCCATGATAAGCACATTCTGCGTAAATCTTTTGTAATTGGTGATAAGGTCTTATTGTACAACTCTCGATTACATCTTTTTCCTGGTAAGCTTAGGTCCCGATAGGATGGCCCATTTATTGTCCATAATGTATATCCCCATGGGGGTATGGAGATTTTGAATCCAGGAATAGGGGTAATTTTGAAGGTTAATGGTTAGCGTTTGAAACCATTCCTCGAGTTTCCTAATACTGGTAGTGAAGAGGTCATGGATCTCTATGAACCTCTTTACATTGATAATTAACTTTTAATCAGGTATAACCCCCTTGCATTGTCTTTATTTTTAATTATTTCCATGCATTGAGGACATTGCATGACTTACATGTGGGGGAGGGAAACCAGTTTCTGTTTTTTCCACTTTGTTTTATTTGTTTTTCTTTTTATTTATTTTTTTTAGCTTGCTAAAGGATGAAGTCCTACTTTGGCTTTTGGCTAATGATCATACCATTCGGTTGGTTGACGTATGAAAATTAAAGTTTTGACTAAGGTACCCATTTTGAACGTATAAAAACCCTGTTGAGAAGAAAGAAACAAGCCTGTGTCTTAAGATGAGACTTTCTTTTGAAAAATAAGAGACCCCTGTTTTATGGTGTTGGACCATATGTTAGTCTGTGGGATCCTTGTACTTTTGATTTGGAGTTGAGACCTTCTTTTTAATTTGGCATGGGTTGACAAATGCACAATTTTAAATGAAATGTAAAATGTGGTATAAAGAAGAATAAGACTTGATTCCCTTGGAACTAGATAGGGCATTGCGCCTCAGGAAGCGTGGTGTCTTGATCGAAATTCCTTGGGAGGAAACTTCTGAAGGAACTCTAGCATCACTGTCTTTGTGGGCATATGCAAAAAGTGAAGCTACATAGTAACTTGGGTGTCTGGTGTTTGCTCCACCATGTCATTCAGGCCAAAAGGAGTAGAGTAGAATAGAGTTTATTAAGCGAAAAAAAAAGAGGAGAAAAAAAATGTGCAAATGTCATTAATGCTTAGTAATATGTTTTGGTAAAAAACACTCCAATGCCTTAGTCATTGATTCTCTATTTCTTCACAAGTAATTTTGCCTTAAGATAAGGATGTTTTGGAAGAGACGAGGTGAGTTCAAGATTAAGAAATATGCTAGTGCCTGGAATTGATCAAGGATAATAAAAGTTCAAGTGTGGGGGTCCCTTGTAAGAAAAATTATCTTTGCTCTGGATCGGTATGAGCCTTACCTTTAGCCAAGGTTGGGATTTATTTATTCTGAATTTTAGGTGTATATTCACTGCAAACACCCACGAGACATAACTCGTCCACTAGGGTAACTTAGGGGTTTAAAGGCTTGTTGCACGTGCTAAATGCAACCGTGATTCCTACGAAAGTGAGTTAGGCTTTTTCTTTCATTTCTTTATTTATTAATCTTGCTCGAGGAAGAGCAAAAGTCAAGTATGGGAGAATTTGATGAGCACAATAATGTGTGAAATCTTAGGGATATAAGTGTACATTTTGCCCCACTTTGGATAGTACTACTTTTATTTTTCTTGATTTTTTTTTTTAGTTTCCAAGTCTACAAGAGAAAGTGCTTAAAGTGAATCAAGAACCAATCCAAAGGTGGGACCCACTCATTGGTACCACATCCTCTCTCCTACAAAATCCTGAAGATTTTTTTCTCCTTGCCACCTCACAAGATCTTGAAGATGCTATGCAGAGATTCCTTTCTGATTTAATCAAGATTGCAAGATATTGGTGAATATTGTAAGGAAAGAATAGAATTTGTTAATTTTAGAAACAGATTCTCTCTTTCCTCACACAATATCTCAGAGAATGGGGATTTTTACCAAGATTTTATTTTATTTTATTTTCTTTCTTTTCTTAAAGAAGACTTGTAGAAGGAAGGAGGCAACAAAAAAACCCTATAAAAGCCCCTTCCTCCCCCCTCCTATTTTACTATTCCCCTTAGTTTATTTTCTAATTTATGCTTAGTTTTCTTCTCTCTCCCTCTCTCACTCTTTAGTTTTAGTTCTTCTCTATTTTTGCTTTAATCACTTTTATAATAGTTTTTTATGTCAATTAATGCAAGCACTCTTTTATTCTTATTCAGTCTTTTATGTTTATGATTTATGCAATTGAGTTGTAATTTTTAAAGTTATAGTTCTAGACTTAGATCTAGGTGACAAGATCACGAGCCGTGGAGCATCTTTTTTTTTCAAATTCAGTTTTTTTTTTTTTAAGATTTGTTTTCTCTAGTACTAGAAATTTCAAATTTGGTTTATTCCAGATCTGGTTTTTAGTACTAGTAGTATCTCAAATCACCCAAGCTTTCAAGTTCAAGCATTAATTCAAGTAAGTAGGCTCCTTCAGTAATCTTCTCTCCCCCCTCTCATTCCCTCTTCTGACTACCCTTTCTTTCTTAATTTAGGATTTTAATTTCAATCGTTACTTAATTGCTATCCCTTTCCCCCAAGGTTCATGGCTAGTGTATGTGTTTGCTTTGCCCCTCCTAGCCATAGAACCATCAATTTATTGTTTTTATTTTAATTGTCTCCCTTTCCCTAAAGCCAAGTAGAGTAACCCTTGTAAGAGTGACTCTCTGGTCAAGTAGGGAAGCTCATATTATGATGCATCCCTCGGGCTAAGTAGAGAAACCTACTTGTGAGTCTCTCTCTAGCTTTCTCCCCTTTCTTTTACTTTATTTTTATTTCAGCATTTTTTTCCTTTATTGTTTTTTTTTTAAATTGCGTGGGTTGTTTATTTTCAGTTATTTATTTATTTAATTTTAATTGCGTGGCTTGCGTCTTTAAATTCTTAGATGACGAATGGTTAGGACGTTATTTTAGATACATATGTTTAGGACGGTAATTAGAATTAGATCACAACCATTAATCGGTTCACTTTCACATTATTAAAAGAAATAAAAAAATAAAGTGGCTGCTCTCCCTGTGTTCGACCCGTAGCTACACTGATCCGTACGCTTGCGGTTACATTTTAAATCCCAACATGGAGGCAGGGGCAGCGGCGTCTTTTCACAGCCCACCCCCACTTCCCCATGTGTCTAGGCGTGGGGAACACAAACAAGCAGAGTTCTTTCTCCCTTGTTATATAATCCTATGAATGCTCCCTTTTCAAATCGAAGTGATGGAACATTTATGCATGGCATTGACCCTGCTTCTCTCTTTAAGGTCCTAATCATCTCATTCTCTTCAAAAAGAAATCATCATCTAACAGACAGCCAAGAATGAATGAATGAAAAATCAATACTAAAACATATATGGTTTTAGATAATCTTTTCAGTGGTTTTTTGTTTTAAAACAGTATCTGAGCATCACCTATGACAAAATGACAATACATAAGCATCGATAGATAAATCATATTAAATATAAAATCTGCACCCCAAAAAAAAAAACAGTGGAAACATTAATGGCATCATTTATAGCAGTTTTTACGTACTCTTGAAGAGAGAAATGTTACAAACCATGATTATATTATTTATAACATTGTCAACCATCATTCCGCAGATACCAGAGTAACATTTCTTGCCTGTTGTGGGTATTGTCCATATCCAGCGTATGCACCATAGGCATATAAAGACGGATCTTGAGTAGCACCATAAGCATAGGCATCATAACCTTGTCCATAACCATAATAAGCGCTGCTCCATTGACTGGGGTCCACTTGCTGACCCCAGACACCAGGTTGGTCCTGCAATATGGTTGGCAAAAGATCAATCAAGACACAACTTGAATCTGTCCCATTGGGAATATTATTTATGCTTTCAAGTGTTCGTGACTCTGAAAAGAATTTCCCCCATGTTTAACAACCAGACACCCCATAGCAAGAATATTACAAACAACAACATTATCATGATACACACTCACCTGTTTAGTTGTTGGGCTTCTACCCCATGAAAGGCGAACTATTTGTTGACCAATCATGGTTCCATGCAACCTCTGTATTGCTTCCTCAGCAGATGCCCTACGTGGATGGTAAATGTCACATAACAAAATAACCTTCCTTCTATTAAAGTTCTCTTGTATTAAATAAAAAAATGTTTTTATATACAAGTTACAGTATATAATAATTGAGTAGAAATCGTGTGACTAAAAAGGAATCTGATTCTATTTTAATGTTATGTATCAGCGCAACTATCAAGTGGTTAGTCTAACTAAACAGCCATGAGTATGCATGCTATGAGAGAGAACCATAACAAACAAGAAGAAAGAGCATGCATTTTTATCAATCATTTTGAACCTCCTAAGATACATATGGCAAACAAATAGAATAGAGGTTTCATTTCAGTACAACATACCGAGCTCCAAATTGAACAAAACCACATCCTTTACTCAAAGGAATCTTAACATAGACAAGCTCCCCAAACTGAGCAAAAATTTGCCTTAACTCCTCCTCTGTGACATTAGGATCCAAACCACCAACAAATATCTGCAGCAGAGAGGCATTGTCAGAGAAGAAGGAGCAGCTACACAGAAGACAGACACAAGATGTCTTAAAAAGCAAATATGACTCACAGTAGTGTTATTTAAATCATTGTCTGCTGGGAGTGCCTGCACAGTTGGTGTGGTGTAGACTGGTGCTGGGTATATGGCTGCCAAAGGAACCATACGCAAATTTCATTTATAAGTTCGTAAAATAAATATGTATTGATCAACCACTTAAGAATGAGAATAATATAGCAGTTAATCCTATGGGTGACATGATACGAAAAGTAAGTGAACATCCAACAGTATTTCAAAGCATGTCATTAAGCTGCTCTAAATGAAATTACAAATGTGAAAATTTCATTTTCATTAGGAGATACAACTTAATTCCAACTGCTTCCTCAGGCAAGCACTGAATAGCCCCATGTTAATCTGAAAGTAATTACTTGTTCCACGCTTAAAAAAAGATAATGATTACCTTTAGCTGCTGGATATTGCTGCTGAAAACCAGTGGTCTTCTTTGGCGTTGCTGCACTGATACGCATTGGCCTGGTTGAACAATATACTCCATTCATTTCAATCATTGCACGGTTTCTTTCTGTCTCGTCAGAAAATTTAACAAATCCATAGCCCTTTGAACGGCCAGTGTTCGGATCAGTAACAACCTTGGCACCTCTAACTGATGGATATTGGGCTCGAAAGGTCTCTTGCAACAAATAATCCGTGACATCCGGCGCTAAGTCCCCCACAAAAATGGAATGCTCAGGTCCAGCATCAGGGCGCTTTTCTCCAATCCCAAAAGAAGCCCAATTCAACCTAAAAGTTTGTTCTGTTCCAGGCATCTGAGTCCCATTGTATGTTTGCAGAATCTGTTCAGCTGCAGCATGGGAAACAAACTCTACAAACCCATAACCTTCAGGTTGACCAGTAATCTTGTTGCGTATGATTTTTATCGAAAGGACCTAAAAAAAAAGTAAGCAAAATTTTTCACTATATTATGAAAGAGTGAAATCCATTCATCAGCAATTTAAGAGCAAGTCGTACCAACAAATGAAAAATTAAAATGGATTGATAATATAACGTATGAGGAACAATATCTCAAAGCCAGTTGCATTTAAATGTTCCTAATGCAATTAAATTGTTTTTACCTCCTTTATCTTTAAACACATAATGTTTTGTTCGGCTTGTTTTCTTCTCTGTTACTCATATATTCAGTTCCCATTCCAGGGGAGCCAAGGAGAAGCACACAAAACTAGCAGGACTGGAGGAATTATTCCAGAAACAAGAGATAACAGCTGCACTCTCACAAACTCAATCCTGCAGGCTGTACTGTGCTAAAGATCCAGGTCAGGTTGTGTTATTTTATATATCCGGCTCTCTCATTTTTTCCCTCGGCAAAAGTTAAAATGAGACTTATCATTTTGTTATCAATTCACTCACATTCCTTTAAGTACCTCTTCATGATATCAAAATACAGCAGAGATGGACTCTCTATGGCAACAATTAAAAAAAAAAAAAAAAAGACCAACCCAGTTCACAAGGCTTCCGCTACTGTGAGGTCTGGGAGGGGCACGTTGTACGCAGCCTTACCCCCTACTTCGCAGAAGAGGCTGTTTCCAGGTTTTGAACCAGTGACCAACATGTTGCAATAGTGCAACTTAACCGTTGGGCCATAGGCTCGCCCACTATGACAACAATTGTGCCTTCTAATTTTCTTATTTCAACTTCTCAAGTACAGTCAAGTGTCACAAGGTTTACAGAGTGTCTGGTATGCAAGTGCACCTAGCTAGGTTAGATACAAAAATTTAATATAAGCAAAACAACCTTCAGCATTGCGGATAAGATTGAAGAGGGAAATTTTTTCTCTACTCCCACATAAACAACCTAGGAGACATCTACAAGGCGGACATATTTTCACTTTGGCTTGCTAATAGCCAATTGCTGAGATTGTGCAAGCCCCCAGTATGCATCTTGTAGTTTGACAAGCATATGGCAGGTTGTAGTACAATAACCAGTCGGTGGGGCTCCAGTTTCTTCTTCACACTTAAACCAATGTTTTTATTTCTGTTCTTAATGGGCTACGTTTTCTCCTTTTCACCCTCGACCATGAATATAGCTCTTTGTTATCTTGTTAATTCCTTTTCATAAACCAACAACAACAACAACAACAAAAAACAACAACAAAGCCTTATCCCAACTTCATGGGGTCGGTTACATGGATCCAAGAAAGGATAGAGAAAAGGAAAAGTAAAAGTGGAAGGAAACCAATCAGAAAAATAGTAATGGAGTAGAACACAGCTAGATGGGGTCTGCAACTTGGATCCTGGCCCTCCAATCTGCTCTATTGATGCCATACTTGGGGCAAGGCCTAATCTGTGCATGTTTTTCCTCACCACTTCTCCTATGGTTATTTTTTGCCTGCTCCTATCTCTTATACACCCTCCTATTTGGATCAGACTACTCCTCCTTTACAAGGCCATACCATCTCAGATGGCTTTCCCGAAGTTTAACATGAATTGGGGCAACTCCCAAGTTCACTCCAATGCTTTCATTTCTTACCTTATCCTTCATAGTTTTCCCACACATCCATCTTAGCATTCTCATCTCCACCACACACAGCTTATTATGATATTTAAATTGCATTAATGATTCATCCATGTTAGGGCATTTGATACTTATAATACAGAAACAACTCAATCTTATCTCAACTAAATGGGGTTGGCTTCATGGATCTTTGCCCTCCAATCAGTTCTATTTGACGTCCAACTAGATACAAGGCCTAAGCTATGCATGTCTTTCCACACCACTTCTCCTTGTGTCATTTTAGGTTTGCTCCTAGCTCTTTTAGTTCCTTCCATCTAAATCAAATCACTCTCCATATTGGAGCATCAAAGTGCCTCGGTTGAACATGGCCATGCAACCTCAAACGACTTTATTGTAGCTTATCATGTATTGGAGCTACTCCCAAATCAGCTCTAATATGTTCATTCCTTATTTTATCATTCATATTTTTACCACTCATCCATCTCAACATCCTCATCTCCACTACACTAAGTTTACCTACATGATGCTTCTTAACCAAGGTTCAAGGTATCAGATTTCGACCCTTGGGGAGACCGAAATTTAGGTCAAAACCTGGGAAACTTCGAGGAAACCAATAAATTTTTTCCGGTTTGGTGGAAACTTAGGTTTCGACCCCCAAACAGTGCTTTTTTTACCTATTTTTTGTGTACATCCTTTTTTAGACATTTCTAACAAGTTCACATCATTAATTTTATAAAATAAAAAACATAAAGTCATACTTGTGTGGTGAACCAAAGGTTCGATAATCATTACGCTGAGTTGTTGACTGAAATATGTTGTAGGAAAATGCATTTTCAAAAACAGAGAAAAAAAAAGCATTAACATGCAAAAAAAAAATTTCGGCCACCGTGAATGTGTAGATAAGGTCCTCCTAAGTAACATATAAAAATTTTACATAATTCTACTCTATTTACAAGTATATTCTATAAAAAAATAAAAAATAAAATAAAAAAATTAATTTTTGGGAAAGTTAGGAGTTAGGACTTACCTTTTTTGTCCAAGCTGTATTTCTTATGTAGATGAAGCAAGAACCACCCTTAGATTTAACTTTGTTAGGAAAAAAATGGAAATCTCCACTGTTTCCCCAAGTTTTCCACTCCTAGGAGAAAAAAACTAAGAAAAGATAGTCAAATTCTGCTAAAAAAGGCTTGGGTTTCTTTTTAAACTAACTTATATAGGACCTAGAATCAGTTTTTTTTGTCAAAATTTCTCATGTTTCGGTCAAACATGCAAAATTTCGTCGAATTTGGTCGAAACATGGTCGAAACTTGTGACTTTTAAAAGTCACAGGACATGTCGTTTCGACCCTTAGGGACACGGTCAAAACCTGCAAATTTCGCAGGTTTCAACCGACTTCTTGAACCATGTTCTTAACTGCCCAACATTACGCACCATACATCATAGTTGGTCATATAACTGCCCTATAAATTTTCCTTTTAGTTTTAAAAGAATACGTCGATCACAAATACTTTGGACGCACCCCTACACTTTATCAATCCTATTTTAAATCTTTGTAAAATATCATCCTCTAAATCACCTTCTTTACTTATGATTAGGCCCAAATACCCAAAATAATCACTTTGTGGAACCTCCCTCTCATCAATTTTCACCACCTCATCCGTCCTCGTGTAACTAAAGTTACACACCATATACTTCGTCTTCATTCTACTAATCTTAAAACCTTTTATTTTCAAGATTGTTCTCCATTACTCCAACTTCGCATTAATCCCTGCAATTGTCTCATCCACCAAAACAATATCATCAGCAATAAGTATACACCAAGGAATCTCATCTTGAATGTCTATGGTTAATTCATCCACGACAATAAAAAACAAATAGGGTCTTAAAACTGATCCTTGATGTAACCCAATTGTAGTTGGGAATTCACTACCTTCATCCCCACATTTCTTACACTAGTCATCACAAAATCATACATATATTTAATTATGTCAAAATATTTACTTGAAACACTTCTCTTCTCTGGTATTTTGCAAATTAACTCTCTAGGGACTCTGTCATAACCTTTTTCTAGGTTAATAAAGACCATATGGAGATCCTGCTTGCAATATCTAAATCTTTCCGTAAATCTCCTAAAGAAGTAAATAGCTTTTGTCATTGATCTTCCTGGCATAAAACCAAGTTAGTTCTTCATAATAATAGTTTCTTTCCTCAGGTGGATTTCACCAGCCCTCTCCCATAATTTCATAGTATGACTCCTTAATTTTTATGCCTCTAGTTATTTCAGCTCTGAATATCGCCTTTATTTTTGTAAATAGGAATCACAATGTTTCTCCTCCATTCATTTGGCATTTTCCTTGTGCTCACAATCTTATTAAGTAGCTTTGTTAGCCAAGATAAATAACAGATTCCTAAGCTCTTCCACACTTTATTGGGACCTCTAACACAAGCTTCCAAGACACTATTATTCAAAATATCTTCATTTAGTAGGCTGCAGAAATAAACATGATACAATGCAACTGGAGAAAATTATAACTTTAACACCACTGGTGGGCGTTATACGTGGTCCGTCTTCTATAGATTGGAATCTTTGTGTGAAAATGTCACTACATTTATCTCCTTAAAGTCGATGCAGATTATAGAAATTCAAAAATAAGAAGAAATCACCAGCACAAGGGGGGTCGAAATCATTTGGATCATGAAACCCTAGTAATCAATTAAACAACATAAAATAAGTGTAAGAACACACCAGCAGACAAGTTTATCAAATAGTAGCAAAACTTCAAAATCTCTGTCATAGAGAACAACGAAATACCGATAATGGAAGAGAGAGAGAGAGAGATTGCAAGCTCACCTCTCCAGTGTGCGAGAAGCAGTTATGAAGGTAGTTCTCGTCTACCCAATACTGCAAATCACCGATCCAAAGGGTTCTGACTTCTTCGACGGAGGTAGGTTGGTGATAGGGTTGAGAAGAAGCAGACCATGACGATGGTTGATGATGGGGTTGAGGCTGTGCGCTCATCGTCCACTGCTGCTGTTGCTGCGCCTGTAAGTCCATCTTTCTTCTCTCGCTGTGAACCGTTGAGTCTGTGAAGCTATTTTGGGGTTATTAATGAATAGACTTTTTGCATATTTACATTAGTATCCCTGTCTTCTAGTATAATTTTTTCTATTTCCCTGTTTTCAGATTTCATGTCTGAATACCTTCACATCGGTATCTATTATCGTGCAAGTCTAATGTGCCAAAACTGCCAATTGCAAACCGAAACGGTGCAAGTTTGGCATTGCCAGTCCAAGTCTGCCCTGGCCCACTCAAAACCCAAAACAGGGTTGGGCTGAGAAACCTTTGGCCCTAAGATCAGGTCAAAGTTGGAAATTTTTCCCTCTTTTTCTTTTTTTTTTTTCACTTAAGTTAGGGCAAGGTTGAGCCCGGGCAGCCTGATCCTGTCTTCTTTTTCTTCTCCTTGGCCCAATCCAGCCCAGTCCATGAATCTCCCTCCCCCCTCCCTATGGTTAGGTCCAATCAAGATCAGCCTAGCCCAACCTTGAGGGGCAGATCATGGTTGAAATTCTCAGGTCCCCAGTCAAGGCATGTCCTGAGACAGCTAAGGAGACTTAAGTTTGGACTAAGGTTTTCAAAATCCTGATCCAACCTGAACCTATTGCAATCCTACTAAAATCTTTTGTCAAAATCACATCTTAACTGAAATCAATAAACCAAATACTAATTGGTTTCTCGATTTTGAATCAATTAGAACAGATTATACGTATAAGAGTTAAAAATTCAATTAGTCCTTTCATTCTATATACACTTTCTATTGTTTTGTAGTGGATTTACAATATGTAAAATTATTTAAAGGGAAAAAACAAAAAAATAATACATTATGTGGCCCATCAACCCAACACAAGGGGTGAATGATGATCACACCCTTGTGAAATAACAAAAAGAAAAATCACCCCTTGTTGATGCCCCATGTGTCTCCCTCATTGGCTTCAGTATTGGTTCAAGGGCCATGCAACCAGGCAGATTTCTTCTTCCCTTAATTCAATAATTATTGATCCAGGTTTTGCTCTTATAGTTAGCACTGCTCTCTTTAAAGAGTGCATAGGGAGTTGATCAGTGACTCGAATTCCCTTAACGGCATCTAAAAGTCATAGAAGTATTACAAGAAAAAACTCCAACCATTCCATTGGGTTATAGAAAATTCCATTTGGACTAGAAATTAACACTTGAGATTAGAAGGCTAGGGCATATTTTGGGTTTTGGTAATTAAGATGATAAGCTAATCTTTTGGGTTTTTGTAATTAAGATTTAAGTATGAGGAGAATAAAATGATTAAAAAAAATGAGAAGTAAGATTCTAATCTTATGGGGTTTCTTTTGGTTATAGTAACTAAGACGAAAGTATGAGGAGAATAAGCTTCTAATAATTGAGACATAAACATGAGTAGAATAAGCTTCTAATCTTATCAATTTTAATAAGACATAAGTATGTGGAGAATAAACTTCTAATATTATCGATTTTAATGATGAAGTCGTAAGTGTAAAGAGATCGAATATACTTCTAATATGAATGGTTTTAATATTAAAAACGTAAGCATGAATAGAATATGCTTCTAATCGTATAGGTTTTTTAATTAAGATGCATGTGGAAATAAGTCAATGGTTCAAATCCTCTCCGATGAGAGGTGAGTGGCAGTAAGTATCTGTTGGCTGAGAAGGCCCCAACATGCACTTGAGGCCGTTGGACCCTCATTGCCACTCACTGCCTCACCGCTAAAGATTTTTTTGTGGTCATTCAAACCTACTTAAATCTAAGGTAAGTTATATATGAATGTATTTTCACCAAAAAAATATATATGAGTGTATCTTTCATATGGCACTTTGGTTGATAGCACACAAAAGTTTCATGTTAACTTAAAGCTAGCGCTCACTGCTCATATAGTAAATCAATTAACATGGGAGCTAGGTTGAAAGCATTTCGTGTGAAAGAAAAGTGTCCCTTTCTCATTCGTCATTGTGTGGTTGATACTAATATGTCACATAAAAGGATAATTTAGCAAATTCAACAATCTCCCTGATGATTAGTCGAGGTGCACATAAGTTGACCCGAACACCTTGATTAAAAAAAATAAATAAAATAAAAAAAGCAAATCCAACAAAGACATGTATCGAATGGTCACATGTCAAATTTCATAATACTTAACCATCTACCTAAATGTATTGGCATCTTTTCCCTTGTATTTAATGAATCTTCAAAAGTTTTATATTGTCATATGGCCAGCAACCACCTCTCATTGAATTAAATTTCATAAGTAGCTAAAGTATCATGGAATATAGGTGTACGCAAAATTTAGGCTCTGATATATCAACCTACAATGTGCCAAATTTTAAGGCTGACCATCTAATTTCCTTTGGTCAGACATACTATTGGAGACTATTGCTTGCTCAATTGATTGGTACTCCTACCACTAAGTTGGAAGGGTGCCAAAAGGTTGTGGGATCCCTCCCAATACCCCATGATATTGGCACCCCACATGGCTTGTAATAATTAGGGAGAAGAATCTACACACTATTCATCTATGTTAGCATCTTACATATCTGGCCAATTCACATGTTGGAAGTTACTAATTAATTAATTGAATTTATCTAATTAATGATATTTCCAAACACATATTGGAAATCCTTCCCTAATTAGGATATATTCTTTTTTAATTATTTCTAAGAAATTGTTCAAGGGAATTTTACTCATGCACACTAAAGAGTTAATAGGGATTAAAAAATGATACCAATAATAAGGAACATTAAATACACACTCACATACTCATGCGACGTTTACTTAAAGAGCAGGCCCAAGGAGGTCAGTAGTTAGGACGCTCGTTCATCCACTAGTACCTAAACCATTGAATTAGTGGGGTCTATAGTGAGCCCACATAGCCATAAGTGGACCCTATTGATTCAGTAGCTTTGGCGATTCCATCAAACAAGGGACGCTCATGCTACCACTACCTAGGTAGCTTTCATTTTCATGTTGTTTGCATTAAATGAGGTTTGGTTGTGGTATGGTTGGATCCCATTCATTATATTCAATATAATCAATGTGACAGTCTCAACAACCGGAATGCATACTGCCACGAACTATAGATGTAAATCCATGTTTGCATATATTTTTCTCTATAATCCCATATTGCATATTTCCAACCATTGCTAATGTAAGTATGCATTTTGTCACTAAAACTACAATGGGTCATGTTCAGTGTAACCATGCACCTAGTTGTGTATGCCGGTTTTTCTTTCGGGTAAAACCTTCGGTTTGATTGATCTCAGTATAATTATGGAGGGTGAGATATTTTGGATAATCGATATATTAAGTTTACGTCGAGAACAACAACTGTCAAGTGCAGTTGGTGGACTATGGTCTGTAAAAATCTCATGCTCACCGGGAGTCTCGAATTTGAGTCTCTTGGTTGCTACCTATTTCCCCATAATGCCATTTTGTTTTTTTCTATGATAATATTTTGCTTTTTACATGTAGATAAATGATATGCAAGGACAACATCCTGTACCCAAGCATGATTACATAAAGATTAATCAAACCATAATATCAAATGTTGAAATCATATTCTCTACTAAATGCATTATAATTATAAAGTAAGGAAGAGGGTTTCCACGATGCCAATGTGGGGAATCTCCCAATTACGGCATGGGGAATGTTATTATTAATATAGGCCCAAATGTTCAAAGTAAGAAAGAAAAAATAATAAAAATAACAATGTGAGAAGGATATAGTACACTTGCATTGTATATAAATTTCACCCCCAAAAGTAATAAAACAATATGTGTGTGCAAGTGGTCTTGCTTATTTTACATGTAAGCTAAGGTGTTGTAAATGTCTCAAGTTTGGCTTAAACAATTGGATTAAATAAGAAATGCCATTTTGTTTCTACGTACATTTCATCATTGTAACACTGTATGATATCAATAAATATTTTAGAGTAAATTTTAATATTTTACACGTTTTGTATAAAAGCTCTGCCTTATGATTCTAATATCCACAACATGTCAATATCTCAGCGAAGTGGGGATAAGATTGTATATATTATGACTCTTTTCAAATCCGTAGTGGTGGAAATCTCATGCACTAAATATGCCAATTATTATCTACATCATCATTATTCTCCTTATTTGTTTTAGTTCTATTAAGTACTTCATTACCTAATAACATCAATAAGTCAACCTTAATCTAACTTTGAATAGCTAGGAAAATATTTAATACGCAATGACCATATAATATGGGATTGACTTTAAAATTGGACATGTGGTCTTCAATCAGCTCACATTAGGACTATGATGCTTTAACAACAAGTAATAAATGAATTAATATTAACTAAATGATGGGGCATGTTTGAGATAGGCTATGAAAATGTATGCATATGGTCTTCAATATATTCAAAGAGTCACATCTAATAGATTAAACTTCCACATGACTGACAATGTGGGCAAGTTGGTTTAATAGAACTACATGGATAGATAATGTTTTTTTTTGGTAAAAATGGATAGATATTGTGGCAATTCCTAAAACTGTGTGGAGAGGCCATGATTTAAATTATCCATGTTTCAAATTTGATATTAAATTCAATTAGATATCGTTTTATTGATAGGTCCTCCTCCTATATGTACATGCATCCTCATGGCTCTCTTCAGGTTCAAAGGAAACTGAAAAAGAGGAAAATGAAATGAAAATTTTTAAATTTAAAAGGGAAATTTTTGTAATCATTATCCCACATGATTGTATAAGGACTTAAATTTCTTCTCATATTTAGTAATGATATTTTTTAATTTTTCAATTTAAGAGCATTAGATGCAAAGTAGAGTGAAATTTAATAACAAAATATGGAATGATCTGAAGTTAGTGACATAATCATGACATAACCATTACAAACAAATTATTTACTAATTTTGAAAATCTTACTTCCCTAGCAACCAAATGGATCCTATGTACTCCAACCATTATTACGCATTCTCTTATAGACCATGATTTCTTAAAGCTCTAGTTTGCCACAAGGAAAATTCTATTTAAACTAAAAATTGACATATGAGCAAGCTATGTAAGGGTAAACTTGTCCACAAAACGTGAGATTCGATTAATTTTTCTATGTAACAATTTTTTACTCCAATCTAAGCAAGATTTCATAAATCAAGCGTGTAGGAAACTATTTATTTAATAATAACAGTAGGAGAAGATTTCCCACGATACTAGGAGATGAAGGAATCTACATACCACACCAATGACCATAGAAATAACTACATCATCCACATGAGGTTGACATGATCAGAGTGAGAGGGAGAAAAAAAATAACAAAGAATCTTATTAATTAAATAATATTTTATTAAAAATATATAAATAATAATAAGAATAATAAAAGGGGAAAGACTCCTCGCCCACACGACACGGGTGTGCGTATCACACGCAACAGTGCAAACTAGCAGCGGAATGAAGTTCTCGTTTTGCCTCTTCTGTTAAATAGGCGGTGATCTTTCTATTAATAGTAAATCTGCATCGTCGTTTCATTTCCTTTTCCTTCCCTACAAATGGGAAGCTGCGCTTAAAGCGAACAGTGGCGGAGAACATCTACCGAAGATCTCGAGCCCATATATTTTTAGTAAACATCAATCTCTGTATTCCTATCTGTCTCCGATCCTTCTCTTTCTACGCTCGCCGTAATTTCTTTCTCTATCTCTCTCCCTTTTTGTCGGGCTCTTCCTTGGCTGTTGAAGCCATGGACATCTTAGCCGCTGCCGTTATTGTTCCTATGGGTTTGTTGTTTCTTCTTTCAGGTCTCATCGTTAATCTCATACAAGTAAGTTGAAAAACGGTAGCTTCATCATTCCTTTTCTGCTGGGTTTCCTTTAAATATCTTTCGTGTAGCTTAATTTGTGGAAATGTTCAATGCTGTAGTTTTCCGTTTGGTTCTAGGGTTTTGTTTGTCTTTGAGCTGTTTGATTTTGGTTTTGCAATTGTTTTGGTGAATAATTCGGGTTTGCTTGGGACTTTTTGTTGATTTTGTAATTTTTGTTGGCTTTTAAGTATCTGGGTTTGGAAGCATTTGCCTTTTTCTTCCAGGGACTAAAAGTTAGGGCCGTGATCTTTCTATATACAATATCACTATATAGAGGAATTGATTATATGCTATATTAAATTTATTATCTGGGGTCTGGATTTTAAGGTCATTGATTTGGGCAGGACTTCATTGACAATGGTCAACTCTAAGCATCACTATCCCTGCTATTCGTTATTTTCCTGTTTTTTGTTGTTGTTCAGGCATTTTGCTTCATTATTGTTCGCCCATGGTCAAAAAGCTTGTACAGGAAGATCAACAGAGTGGTGGCAGAGCTGCTTTGGCTGGAGCTTGTATGGCTCATCGACTGGTGGGCAGGGGTTAAGGTATTTAACAAATTTTCACTTCATGTGATTTTTATACTTTACTATTTTATTGCTTTCTTTATGATTCAACTCATACTAAATGGAATCATTCATTCAATGGATCTTTGTATTGTATGTGTTTCTTTAGCCCATGCATAGGCTCTAAGCTTGTATCTGGAAAAAACACCCTTGTGTTAAATGCGTCCACGGTTCTAAGCTTGTATCTGGAAAAAAAATACTTTTTTGTCAAAATGCATCCACTACAGCACCTTTTGAATCAACCAATTTACGTCTCCCCAACCCCACCATGCCTGCATGCGGTTGGGGGGCTGCATTTGTCCTTTTGGCTTTGTTGCTTATGGATGCTCGACCATGTGCATGGAAAGAAAGCTGGGTAACTGTCCTTCCTCTAACATTATAGAGATTTTTTTTTATCACTGTCTTGTGTTTTGGTGGAAGCTTCTTGTGAAGCGCTAGTCTTTCACATAGCTATGATTGATGAGTAATTTGATATGGACTCCAGTCCGTAGCCACTTTCTGTTACAAATTGATTTTTACCAGAAAGTAGTTTGTATTAGACTATTAGTTAAATGTTGTTTGTTGCATTAAACTTGTGATATGAGTTTTGCTGTTTGGGTCAAGAGGCCCCGTGGGGGGGGGATTGCTTGGGGTGTCTTGTTGGTTGGTTGTATGTCAGGGGACAACGCTCGGTGTGTTGGTTAGGATTTTCAATTTGTCTGTTGAGGTGGCCACTGGAGAGGGTTTATTGGTTGTGGATTGGTGTTGGGGCTCAAAAGCCTGATTAAAATGTAATTTTTCTGTTGCGATTGCCTATTAATTTTTATGTTAGCTCAACCCCTACTTTGAATGGTGTGGTGGTAGGACTATATAGAATGCCACTTTTTAGTTTCCAGCTTAATGATTGGAAGGTGAGGAGATGTGTACTTTTACTCTATATATTGGAAGAGACTAGGAGTAAGGACACAGCCACATAGGTGACGGTATAAGGGTGTGGACAGAAAGTGACAGAGGGCCAACTCTTCGACAATTTTGGTGTGCTGAGGAGAGTTCTATTCCATTATGTAAATCTTGGCCAGTTCCTCCTGGCTTGCCTAAGGTGAGATCATTTATGTGGATCCTTGCTTGAGGGAAGGTGCTTGTTCTATACAACCTGAAGACAAGAGGCTTTTATCTCCAAATTTTGATGTTTTATGTGTATGTAAGTGGGGTAAGTTTTTTTTTGGATGAATAAATAAATTTATACCCAAAGAGGAGAAAATGCAAAGGGAAAAAAAGGGGGGAGGGGAGGCTTAAGTCAACAAGGAGAAGCCAACCCCAAGGGGATCAAAGCAAAGCAACAAAAACAAAAAAACTGCAACAACCAACAAGAGCCAAGATACGGCTAACAACAACCAAAGCCAAAGTAGGGGGTCAAAAGGAGGGGGAGGGGCTGCCAAAAGGCTCCAGGAGGAGATTATGTGAGCATTTATGACAGAGTAGGGGGATGGCCTAGAGCGAAAGGAGCGCAGGGATTGGATTTTTGAGGCAACATCAAAGAAGATGACTTTCCAAATCCTTTTTGGGGATCGGGAGTTGGAAGACCATCTATGAATGTTGCTCTCCATCCAGAGATGAGTGATAGTAGCTGAGAACGCTAGCTTACCAATGGTGTCATCGATGGAGGATCCAGCAAATGTCATGTTAACCCGAATACATTCCCTATCAAAAGGGAGAATTAGCCTATGGGAAGGCCAGCAACGACCAAGGATAGTTTTCCAGACTAGGGATGAGAGGGGACAAGAGAAGAAGAGGTGGGGGATATCCTCTTGACCATTAGGGTAGAGGCAGCAGGCAAGATTGATAGGGATGTGATGGCTAATAAGGAAGGATTGCGTAGGAAGGTAGTTGGAGAGACATCTCTAGGTAGTGAAGCTGTGACGGGGGATATGGCCTTTGAACCAGGTGAGGTTATGCCAAGGAACAACAGGACCAGAGGATCTGACAAAGGACCAAGCAGAGGCAAAGGAGAACAACCCATTAGAAGAGGGAAGCTAGACACATTTGTCTTCCCTACCACGATAACCAGGGGGGATAGGGGGAGGGAGACCCATAGATCCATAAGAGGGGGGAGAGGGAGGAGGAGTCCAGCCCAGAGGGGAGAGAATGGAGGAGACCGGAGAGGATTTGGGAAGGCCAAAGGAATAGATGATCCTAGGAGTGACAAGAGAAGAGAGGATACCTGAGGGGTGCCAACAGTCCATCCAAAGAGAGGTCGACTGACCATTGCCAATTGAGATGGAGCAGGCAGTAAGGGTAAGGGGCCTGAGGCTGAGGATTTTACGCCAAATCCACCAGACATCAGAGGGGAAGGGGCAGGTCCAAAGGGAGTTATGGGTAAGGAGAGAGGAGTAGACCCAATCAACCCAGATGCCCCGATGCTTGGAGGCAAGCTTCCAGATAAGCTTGAGAATGCCCACAGAGTTGACCTCTTTGATTCTTCTGATACCCAGACCACCTTCAGACTTGGGCAGACAAACCTTTTCCCAAGATAAAGGGTGAAGAAATTTGGAGAAATCAGATCCTTTCCAGAGGAAGGAACAGAAGAGGTTTTCAATGGATTTGATAGTGGTAGGCTGGTAGCAGGAAGGACAAAGATCCCAAACCAGTAGAGATAGAGAGATTGGAGGACAGATTTAATTAGAACAAGCCTTCCAGCATAGGAGAGGAGGTTGTCTTTCCTGAGCTAGAGCCTTTTCCTAGTCAGATCAAGCATAGGGGAGCAATGGTGGGAAGATAGCCTAGAAGTGATAAGAGGGAGGCCTAGGTATTTGACTGGCAGGGAACCTAAGGAGAAGGGATTGAATTTCAAAAGAGACACCAGAGAGGAAGAGGTTAGATTTGAGAAGATTGATGGAGAGCCCAGAAAGGGATTCAAAGGAATGAAGGGCAGATACAATGGAAGAGATGGAGAGGGGGTTTGCTTTAGAGAAGATCATAATGTCATCTGCGAAAGCATGATGAGTGAGACAGATGGATTTACACTTAGGGATAGGGGAGATCAGGTGGAGATCAGAGGCCGACTGGATGAAGCTAGAGAGAACCTCGAGGGAGAGAAAAAAGAAATGGGGAGAGGGGGCAACATTGGCGGATACCCCTTCCGGTTGGGAAGTACCCTGCAAGACTACCATTGACTAAAATAGAGAAACGGGGAGTGGAGATGCAATAGGAGATCCAGTGGACAAAGGAAGAGGGAAAGGACATTTGGAGCAAGACTTTTGAGATTTAGTCCCAACTAATGGAATCGAAAGCCTTATGAATATCAATTTTGAGAAGAGCAGAGGGGGAATGATTTTTCCGGTCAAACCCTCTGACAATCTCATGACAGAGAATGATATTGTTAGCAATGCTCCTCTCAGCAATGAAGGCAGATTGGTTAGGGCTGACAAGGGAATGAATGACTTTCCCAATGCTATTAGCCAAAATTTTGGCTATGAACTTATAGAGCAGATTGCAGAGGAAAATAGGCCTAAAGTCATTCATTGAATCAATACCTTCCTTTTTAGGGATGAGGTAAAAGGTGTGGTTGATCCCCTTGATCTAGGAAGGGTTGAGACAGAAGCTCACAGCAAGGATGAGATCATTACGGATAATGTTCCAATAGGAGGAAAAGAATCTTATACTGAAGCCATTAGGGCCAGGGGCTTTGTTGGCATTGTGAAAGAGGATGGCAAAGAGGATTTCCTCATCAGAGGGAATGGATAGGAGGGAGAAGGTCATTTGGGACGAATTTGTTGAGAAGGGGGGGGGGAGAATAGGAGGGGGGAGGGAAGAAGAGGCTGGGAGAAGATTCTCAAAAAGTGGGAAACAACCTTAGCCTTGATTTCCTCAGGATGGAAGAGGTCTGAACCAGTGGGAGTTAGGAGCTTAGGGATGGTGTTAGCATTGTTCCTAGCTTTGAGAGAACGATGGAAGAGAGCAGAGTTGGAATCTCCAAGATCAAGCCACTTAATGCGAGCTTTCTGGCGAAGGTAGCTCTCTTCTTGAGAAAGAAGCAAAGCAAGCTCGGAAGCAGTGGACTTCTCATCTAAAGCGAGGACAGAATTAAGCAAATTAAACTGGATTTTAGATTGAATGAGAAGAAGCTTGTCCCGACAAGAGGAGACTCAGGAGGAGATGTTACCAAAGGGAGGGGAATTCCAAAGCTTAAGGGCTGCTTTGACGGACTTGAGCTTTTTGGCAAAAGCAATAAGGGGAGGGAAGGAGCGGGGAATGGGGATGGACCAGGCATTTTGGACAATAGGGAGAAAGTTCTGATGGGAGGTCCACATATAAAAAAATATGAAAGGTTTAGGGCCAAAAGAACAGAAGGGGGGAACATGAAGATCCATGGGACTATGATCCGAGATGCCAGGGAGGTCAAAACAAGCATGGGAGGAAGTAGGGGTGTCAATTGAACGGTTTGGTTCGGTTTCGGTCTAGGAATGAAGGCGACCAAAACCAATCCCTTAAAGAATTTCGGTTTTCGGTCGGTTTCGATTTCGGTCTGGTTTGGTTTCAGTTATTTTGGTTTTTCAATATCGGGTTAATACCGGTTTAGATTGGTTTATTATTGGGCTTGAACCATAATGAATCTTACATTCATAACTTATAGTGACAAGATTTGATGAAAAAAACACTTTAAATTTGTGATTAAATCATGGTTTATCATTGGAAGGGAAAGATAACTAATATTGAAACCAATGGATAACAAATTACTAAGAAGATAACTAATATTGAAATCACAAAATGAACCCTATTATCCAATCATTCATTTAACTATCCAACTAGTTTTCTATAGTGAACAAAGAAATCAATAGAAGCATTATTACAATTTACAAATCAATTTCTCTATTCATAACCTAATTGTTTTCTACATCTTGAGAAGTGCATCAATTGAAACTATTCTGGTTAGAATATTCTTTCTAGTTTTTAGTTATTGATTTAATTTTATATTTTATTTTTTTTAAATTCTTGACTGGAGAATAAATTTCTGGCTACAGATACAACTGTTCACTGATACTGAAACTTATCGATTAATGGGTAAGTCAGATACATTTTCCTACTTGAACTAGTAATTATTGTCCCTTTCCTATAAGTTGCTGATTAGCTAGGTTTAAGATTGTTGCTAATGTTGGAGAATTCACCAGGTAAAGAGCATGCACTTCTCATATGCAATCACCGTAGTGACATTGATTGGCTTGTTGGATGGGTTCTAGCTCAGGTGCTTATTTTTTATTCTTGTCTTGTATCATTGTGGGTTGCAATCTGTGTGCTATCACACACACACACACACACACACACTCACAGACCCCCTTCACATGCACATGCACACACTGACCCTGCTTGTGAAGATTTATACCAAAATTAGTCTCTTATCATGCTTTCTATATCTTACAGGTTATTGGTGTCATGTTTTTTCTTCTTCTTCTTCTTTTTATTATTATTATTATTATTATTATTTATTTAACTAATTAGTAATTCAGTCTATCTGTAACAGCGCTCAGGTTGCCTCGGTAGCACTTTAGCTGTCATGAAGAAATCATCAAAATTCCTTCCAGTGAGTTTCCAATTTTAGCTTGAGGTGGAAGCCTTATCATTTGACTAGCCAAACGCTACTGCAATTTGTGCCAAAGGACAATTAATAGATATTTTTTCAGGTCAAAACTTGAAATTATATTCACATATGGAGCAAAATTATTAGTTTGAGCATCCTGTCACATCCATGAGTGCGGTAACTGTCTATAAAATTTATAGAATTGTTTGTCCCAATGTATTTACCACACGCCGTCAAGCCGCTCTTTCTTGCTCAGTCAATGAGAGTGAGGTGAGATAAAAGGTGGCAGCAGTCAGCAGAGGTTCTATTCTGGAACATCATGCTCATGGTCATTCTATTGGATCCATTCACCTCAAATCTTCTCAGTGATGGCAGAGAGGGAGCCATACTTGTCCCAGAAGTTCAGCCTACTTACAGCTGAACTGAACCAAAGTTGAATTTTTAAGGACAATTACCAGGTCTTAGAGAGAATAGTTAATTTTGTTTGGATTTATTCTTCTGTTGTAACTATGATATGAAATTCTGAATAATGTTTTTTATATGAGGTTAAATGATACTATCATTGGCTGTAGGTCATAGGGTGGTCAATGTGGTTTTCTGATTACCTCTTTCTTGAACGAAGTTGGGCAAAGGATGAAAGCACACTGAAGGTGATATTATCTTACATACACGGATACACTGATGAATACATGCATTTTTTTAAAGTTTCCATGGTGATCTGATTTGAGCCTTACTATATGCTACAGTCTGGTCTTCAACGGCTTAAAGACTTCCCTCTGCCTTGTTGGTTGGCACTTTTTGTGGAGGGTACTCGCTTTACGAAGGCAAAGCTTTTAGCAGCACAAGAATATGCAGCTTCTATGGGGTTGCCCATTCCTAGAAATGTTTTGATTCCTCGTACCAAGGTCTAGTTCTGGTTGCCCCTAAAAACTAACACCACAGAAACATATGCTCTCTTATTCCTCATTGCAATCTTCTGTAATTTTCACCAATTGTCTACTTATGCATTTATATGTTTCTTTCAGGGTTTTGTTTCTGCTGTTAGTAATATGCGGTCATTTGTTCCAGCTATTTATGATGTAACCGTGGCTATTCCTAAAAATGAGCCTCCACCTACTATGCTGAGAATAATGTCAGGACAACCTTCTGTGGTAAGTCCACAAACTATAGAATTTTCCTGGAATGGATTTAGGTGCTTATGTATTTTGTAGTACTGCCTTGTGCTTCTAGATCTACTTTGCTTATGTTTCACTTTTTAAATTTTGCTTAAAATGTATCAAAATATAAATAGGGAATTATATTTCCTAAAGTCTTGGCCCACCACATGCACAGAAATTATTTTATAATTTTTTTCGTGATAGGTAAAGAATTTTGTAAAACTTAATTGTTCCTTTGCTGAAGTTCTTCCTGTGGCACACAATGTATGATATTTGAAGGTCTTTAATTTGCTTGGTGCAAAGGCCCAATAAAGCAAGCTTGGGTCCAATCTCCATTTAAATTTTGCAGTGATTGTCTTGGTCTACCAAATCCTCCACTTCTGGTCCTTTGGGATTGCCCAAAAAACAGCAAAAGACCATGAAATTATAAGTTATTGGTTTCACAAATTGTTTTAGTCTGTGAAAAATGGGAATATGTGGTAATTTTTTTTTTTTTTTTTTTTTGGGGGGGGTGTTGTGAATGTATGTGGTAAGTATTGTCAAGACAGAATTTGTAAAATGATAAAATAGGCACCAACATGCACCTATAAGTTATTACATAAGCGAAACAACCTTCTTTATGGTATAAGGAAACCAATGCATAATGAATGGTGACACTAAATGTAACATATGTTAAGCCATAAGAGTGCTCCTGTGAGATTGAGTGATTTGGTTTAACTGGAACACTCCATAGGAAGAAGGGAATTGCCAAAAAGGATGTGGAATGAAGTAGGGGGGATTTTGATGAGTACTGTCCTAGATAGAGTAACGCCAACCCCATGTAGTTGTTAAGGTTTCCTTGAATGATGTATCTTTTTAACTCCTCTTCATAATATGTCCAAAGTAATTTAATCATTTGGTATAAAATTTAGACACTTGGATCACTGACTTCTGAGAGAACGGGTAAGGAAAAAGAGAGCCAAAGTATAGAAGGAAGAAAAATTTAGAGCTCTTGAAAACTTCATGCATGAATCTATTCTGGTGAAATGCTAGTGTAGATGTTTTTAATTTCTCTGTGTTTCTAACTTTTTGGTACAGACATGGTCATTTAGATTATGATGCACATTTGAAAAGGTAGAAAACAACTATGACTTGATTATGGTTGATTATATATTACTAAAAGTAATTCACTTTTGTGCAGATACATGTGCACATCAAGCGACATTTGATGAAGGAATTGCCTGAGACTGATGATGCTGTTGCTCAATGGTGTAGGGATATATTTGTGGCCAAGGTATGGAAGTTCCTTTTTTTTTTCCCTTCTAATATTTTGTTTATGAATGTACCTTGCACACTGTTGGTTTTATGTTCTCACTTTACACGATGTTGGTGCTGTTTGAATATTTAATTCCCTTTGTCCGTCTTTTGTTGTTATCTTCCTTTGTTTTGGAAATGGATCAAGTGCTCAGGAGTTGCATAAATTTTAATTGCAGTTTTTCGGAGTTTAGTTTGCCAGAGTCTTGGTAGAAGTTGGATTAGATAAAGTTTTATAAAGAGATTGCGTGATCAAATATTATTTTATCTTATTGGAATTGAAGTTGGATAAGGCAATATCTCTGTATGAGTAGGACCCATTCAATAATGTAGGTTTAGGCCCTTCCAAATTGCAACATGTGTCATGATGAGAGGATTGATACCAATTGTTAGTGGGTTCATCTAAGAGATTAAGTCAAGAAAGTCAACCTGAAAACATTATTGGAATCACATAGTTTGTTCATTTATTTGAATTGTCAAGAAGAATCTAAAAAGAGTTGCTTTAAAGCTCCAAAAATGCCTCATGTAGATCAGATGCTAATAAATCATTTCATCATGCTGATTTTGGTGTGTACAATCTTTAAGGTTGGTGCTAGTCAATGTATATGCTATCCTTTGATCATCTGATGTGGCATAGCTATTATTGTTCTGCTCTATGTGTTGATCTTAATGCAACGGTGAATTAATTCTTTAATCTTTTTGTGTACAATTTTTTTTTTCTTGGTTATTTCTGGAATATTTTTCTAACTCATGAAGTCCCTTGAAAAATCGTGGTCTACATTTATATTTGTTCTCAAAGTTTATATTTCTTCCAGTATTAACCAATTTTACCTCATCCCATGTGATGATCCTTTGATTGATTACTCAATCAGGAAGCCTTTATTTTTCTTTAGTTTCAAGCCATCACCATCCTAACTTGGATTTGAGAGAACTCAAATTAATACTGTCTGTTACTGCTTTCCTTTCTACACACTCAAATTTCATTGCGTCTCAGGACTCATCATTCTCTTAGTTTCTCTGCCTACAACATTTGACTATTCTGATCATTCTCTACTTTGTGGATCTGATTTCTAATTTCTTTATCAGTTTCATTTCATTCCTTGGATTCTTTCTCTTTGGTAATCAAGACACTGATTAGTCGCGATCGGATTCTTGAAATCCTTCAATAACTCATACTTATCAATTCTGTCTGCTTTAATTTTGATAATAGTTTATTATTATTTCTAGCATTGTTCGTGATTGCATTTTTGTGCTGGCTGATGCGTATAATTATCAAGAATAAAGTTCCTCCTGTGAGAAACTTGTTACATCTTAGCTGCAGGGCGTAGAATTGGAGAGAATCTCCACCCTAACTGTGTGTTTGGTTCTCCTCTATTAATAAGATGTTTCAAATCTCATTTGATTTGGATGCTTCATAGTTGTGTGACTTCAGCTGCATCAGCCTGAAACCAAATAACAAATTTAATTGTTTTTCTCGTAGGCCTTACTACTATATTCATATTTTCCTGCCAACCCTAATAGTTCGGCATCATTTTTATCTCTCTTTTTTTTTTTTGGGGGGTGGGGGGTGGGGAAGAACCCTAATATTTCAATGGGGTCCACAATGGTTGGAGACTTGGAGGTTTCATTGATCCTGGTCTTGAAGTCAAGGCATAGTTTATTCTTATCCTTCCAGCATCTATGACAAATGTGAGTGGGGTGAAAAGAAAGAATACATTTTCCTCAGAAATGAATGCATCTTTTCTGCTTTTGTTGCTCACCAGGATGCTTTGTTGGACAAACATCTCGCTGAAAATACCTTTGGTGACGAACAGCTCCAAGACACGGGTCGGCCAATGAAGTCTTTGTTGGTATGTTTTGTCTTTCTAATGATTCGGATGCAGATGATGTGTGTTTGGTTTTTGGTACTTATAGAAGGCAGAGTGTTAATTGTTTCCCATTTTATTGTCACAGGTTTCAATCTGTTGGTCATGCATCCTTGCATTTGGGGCTTTCAAATTCATCATTTGGACTTCCCTCCTATCATCTTGGAAAGGAATTGCGTTCTCAGTGGCTGGCTTAGCCCTAGTCACAATTCTAATGTACATTTTCATACTGTTTTCTCAGTCTGAACGTTCTAATCCTGCCAGGGTGGCCCCTGCTCGGCCGAGGAATGATGACGCACCTTCTGAAGCAAGCCGAGCAAAACAGCATTAGTTAGCAGGCTGTTCTGTATCACTTGAAGAGGGGATAAAGAGAGATCCTCCACTGGAATTCACTGGATATTCCTACTATAGGTATATCTCATGAATGGTCAAATGGTAGATGGGTGTTTTCAGTTTCCTTAGTATCTTCGTTCTCCTAATTTTTTTTTTTCTTCTTCTTCTTCTTCTTCTTCTTCTTTTTGTATAACTCCTAGTTTCATGTTATTGGCATTTTTTTTTAGTAAAGAGTACATATTCATATTGTATGCATATATTATCAATTTATTAATTGTGGTTCATCTATGTAATCTCCCCGTCACCTGAACGGGTCGATTTTCCCTCTCTTATGTTTGAGTTGTTGCTAAGTATTTTGAACTCTCCCCATTCCACCACTACCTTGGGATGGTTTTAGTCTGGTCTGTAAATCAAGAAGAGACTGACATTTTCTCAAGTCGTCACAGAACTTCATGAAATGTTTCTTTCAAAGTGCAAAATCTGTAATTCATGTTGTTCCCTGGCATGGTAAAGTCAATGATCAAATTGTCTGAGTCAGCTCAGATTGAGGGGAAGCAATCCATTGATTTCCACTCAGCCCTATCCCAGCTCCTTCAAATTTTAGTCAGTGATGGGTTCGATTGGCCGGGTCAACTCGGAATTATCACTCTTACATGTGGTAGATCAAATATTCTCTCATTTGTCAATTTTGTTCGTGGGTTGCTAATCACAACACCACCTTTTTTATATATTTGATTGTTAAAGTGTTATCAAATCATCCTTTCATGTGACACAACTAGATGAGTTATGCTAAGATGTATCTGAACCGAAGAAGGGTGTAGTGTGTTGTATGGCAAGTCAATCGCCAAACCGATGGCATTGCAGCAACAATAAGTATGAAAATGGATCCATGCTAGAAGATCCAACTCAAAATCTTAAGGCATCAATCAGAAAAAAAACTCCCTCAAAAAATACGATCTGAACAAGTTGATATAGAACTTTTGGAAAGAGATTGGGCATGCCACGGCTCAACCAATGGAGGGAGGGGGAGACTTTTTCGAAGGGAAGAAGAGAGACAAATGGAGTGTAGGAATAATGCTCGCGTGCCTAGCCTTTTCCCAAAACTTCCAAACTACTTTATAATTCCCAACAAAATGAAAATTTCATAGCAGAGAAAGAAATAAAGAATCCATTTTAAGTTGATTCTGGGCTAGAAATAAGATGATTATAGACCATTAGTACCCGAATTTGGATCCATTGGACGCAGGTGAACGTGAGGATCCCAAACCTGTCACTTTTGTTTCACCAATGTAATAGCAAGAAGTGGAATATCACATCAAGTGTCAATCGGTCTGGAACTAGGTATTTTGTCTAGTTTCGATTTCGGTTTCAATTTCAAGGAGTGTTAGTGTGATCTAGAACTGGATTGAGTCTCGTCTCAGTTTTGAAAATCAATATTTGTACTGAACCTGTTGGATTTTGGTATGGTTTCAAGTCTTATTCAGGTTATGTATCAGTTATTATTTGGTTCTAGTATCTAGTTTTAAATTCGATTTTGCTATGCAGAAGACAAAATACTTATGCTCATTCATTAGGTTGTTAGTCTTCCTCAATAAAAGAGGGTTTTAAATTTAAACTATAACACTATAAGACAATATAAGTGATTAATTAAATCAGATTTCTATTTAAGTTACGTTAAGTATTTAATTTTTAAAAAGAGGAAAAAGTTACATCAAGTTAGAACTGTTGATCTTTGACATAAATCCAGATTCGAACCAAATCAAATTATAAACACTCATTTCATATCTAAGATGTAACCATATTATAATCGATTTGATTGACAACCTACGTTCAGGTGAACAGAGGATCCCAATACCCTAATCCTAACACTTTATGATTCATACGTATTACACCCAAAATATGCCATCTGGCAGTGAAAAGCGCCGCCTCCTAATATTACCTTTTTTTTTTTTCAGGTTAAAGATAAGAATAAAAATGATTCGAAGCAAATTTTGAGTATTCAACCGTAAGATTGGAATATAATAACAGAATATCACTCTTTAGTCTTAATAGATTCCGATCAACCCACTTGGGTACTCTCACAAGCACCCTGGCCCATTGTGTGGGTCCTGTCGGGATAAGGTAGGTATTTGTCATCAAGAAATCATTTTGCATGGAAAGAGGAATAAGTGTGTCACTCTCTGTATTTAAGCATTGAAGCTAATTTACGAAAGTGCTTTGAGGTTCTTCCTCTGGTTTCTTCCTGCGCTGTTTGAAATTCGATGGGGTCGTGGCAGAACCAAGTGGAATTAAGCGTGGAAGAATCGAGTGAGGCCATCTTGTATGTTAATGGCGTTCGTCGAGTTTTGCCTGACGGATTAGCTCACCTTACTCTTCTTGAGTACCTCAGAGGTTCGTTCTTTCTAGTATTTAGTTATGAACTCTGTTATTTTACTGGAGTTGTTAAGAGTGTTTCTTTTTTAGTATTGCAAAATTTTGTCCTTGAATTCCTTCCTTCCTACCCCCAAATGAAAAGTTGGAAGTGGACTATCAACTTCGCAATATTATTTTTAAAAGTTAATAATATATAGAAAGATGAAATGTTATTATGTGGGATTGGATTAGTGGATGGGTGTTGATTGATAGGCTTGGTTGGATGAAACCTGATTGGATTGTAAGTGAATTACATATGTACAACAATAACAACAATAGAGACTACAACTTGAATAGAAATAAGGTGAAAGAAATGAAAATAAATTACACAGGGATTGGGAAGTTTCCAGTTATTACAATCAATTGTTTGTTGCTCCTTGAAAAGGCAAGAAATCAGTGTCATTGTTTTTTTTGGCTAACGACGGGTATCCAGGCCTTCGGCTTGACTAGTCCCATGGGCCCATACTGATCCCACAACCGCATGGACGGGCTCATACCGGGGTTGAATGAGAACCATTCAACTTTCACTGAAAGCAGTGAAGAGCACTAAACACCCCGTGTGAGTGGCCCAAGGTGTGCCTAGTGGGAGTCGAACTTAGTACGTCCGAGTTTACAGCTCGTACCAAGTGTCATCGATTGCATCCTGATCATAATATATCAAATGCAGGGATGTGTTGAGACTCTGTTTGTATTGTTGATTGTTGGTTTCTCTTTTATTTAGTGGAATAAATAGCCTATGGAGTATGTTGCACCATTTCACCATAGGTTTGAACCATTGACTTACTGACTTGACCATGTGACTAAATTATCAAATGTATGTTTTAAAAAAGTGGGTCTGATTTTTAATTAAAGCACTGATTCTGCAATGAGTTATGCAAAGCAGCAGAGTTTACATAGAAAAGGAAAAGGAAAAGCAATCAAAATTAGGAAAAAAAAAAGATCTTTGTGATATTTGAAGTTGTCAAGGTTGTGGTGCTAATCTGTAGTCACAGGAAAACAAATAATCTGGGACAGAAAACACTGAAAGGACTAGACTGTCTTTGTGAGACAGAGGGAGTAATTCACTTTTTCGTTAATCCTGGTTGTACTATTTATTGTAAATTCAATTGATAGAATTTATAGTTGTTCTTTCTTGTACTTAGTGTTGCTTGCCAATTACTTGATGAATCCTTTTATAGTGGGTCATTTCTTGTGGTCGTACGTAACTGTCAAATTATGAAATTTGTATGCTTTGGAAATCATTTGGCAAGCTTGACATTGAACCCATGAACAAAGGCTTTGAATGAGAGTTCTTGAAATTGACCCTTAAATCTTGGGAGGGTATGATTTGTGCCTCAAGGCGTAGGCCACTTGTGTTATGGTACCATTGTGCTAATTACTCAAAGATTCAGTACCATTCTGCATCATGTATCACACAAGATCTAATGTTGTATGTTGACACTGCAGATGGAGGTCTGACAGGGACAAAGTTGGGCTGTGGTGAGGGTGGTTGTGGGGCTTGCACAGTGATGGTATCTTATTATGATCAACAGTTGAAGAGATCTGTGTGAGTATCTCCTTCGTCATTTGTGAAACATTTAGGCTCCATTTGGTTGCAACTGAAATTTTAAAGGAAGGTGAAGTAAAATTTTCATGCTTAAAATAGAAATGTTTGTAATCATTACCTATGTGATCCAATGTGATTTTATAAACTACTTAATTTTTAATTATATTTAGTAATGATATATTTTACATGTAGTTTTTATGTTACATATTATAGCAAAGGGTTTTTGACGCAAAGTAAAGTCAAATTTTATAAACAAATATGGAATTATTTGACGTTAATGTTATAGTCACATGGGGTACTGATTGCATACATTTCTTTTTAAAGTATGAAAATTTCATTCCCCTTCCTTTTAATTCCCCTTGCTACGAAACATAACCTTAGTGATTATTAAATTACCTGTGGATTGGATCTGAGCATTGTGGTTGAATTACATGACTGCCATCATAGTGGTATGAAAATAAATATTTATATTAATGGTGGGGAGAGTCCTATTAGATTTAGTTTCTCTTCTGGGGTTTTATGTGTTTAAGAAAGTTAACAGTCTTAATAGTATTTTCTAAGCTAGTTTTTTCGTTATTTTAAAAGTAGAAGTCTATTCTATTTTCTGTTTTTATTTAAAGAGATGTAAACCCCCAATGGATAGTTAATAAAGAAGATACTTAATGTGGATCCATTTCATCCCTATTTTATGAGTAAAATAGTTCAGATCTAAACTGTGGAGCAGAAGATTGGAACTTTGATTCCTAATATGGAATCTAGGTTGGCTGTTTACATCAATTTTGGTATCTGAGCCCAACCTAGCCATTGTACCTTTGTTTTCAAAACTGGAGTTCGTTTGCCCAATGGACAGACTTTCCTATTTATAGTTGAAGGAAGAATGAAATCTCATCTCGCAGTCCGTGGTAGAGATGTTGTCTAAGATAGATGAGATCATCATTGAATCTAATAGTGATTCTTCCATCAATTTTTTTTTTTTTACGGGTAGTTTTCATCGAATTTTCTTTATCTTCCTATTTTGATGGTGCTAGATATCTTTTTTTCTCTTTCTTTCAAACATGTCATTGTAGTTGGTCAATCATGGATGGAAGAACAGAAGGCTGTCCTTGATCGTGAAGGGGGGAACTCATGTATGGTCAAGCCCTCTCTTCTACGAAAAACTATTATCTTGGAAGGGTTGTAGGGTTGTAGCTTGATAGATCTTTAAAGCTTATTGAAGCAACACCAATAATGCATGCTGACACAAAAGGAGTTGAAAAGGCTAAACAGGATGAAGTACTGAGCATACCACGGACAGTCCCTTCGAGCAGAAAACGAGCTTTTAAAGATCCCATTGCAATGAAAGTTATACCATATCATGAGTTTGTTCATCCTTGCATGTTTAAAGACAAGGACATGTGATCAAAACTTCATATTCTGAATTTTGTTCAGGTTGAAGACTAGCACACGCCAAAGTGTTCTTCCTTCTGTTCTTCAAAAGTAGAGCATGAGTTTATTTATTATTTTTTATTTTTTTTAAATCGGAGAGGAGTAATGCGATAATGGTCTGATCATTGGTCCTATTTTAATATCTATGTGGTATAGGCTTTTAAGTCTGTTGGTTTGATTTTTACTGGGTCGAATTATAAGGCCCAAATGTGGAGGCCTTAGTTTCTTAATCGATGATGGGGAGAGTCCTATTAGATTTAGTTTCTCTTTTGGGGTTTTATTTGCTTAAGAAAGTTAATATTCCTAATAGAATTTTCTAAGTTTAGTTATTTTAAGAAATTGAAGTCCATTAGACTTATGTTTACTGTTTTATTTAAAGAGATGTAAACCCCCCTAATGGAAGAGATGTAAACCCCCCTAATGGATTAGTTAATGATGAAGATATTTTTTTTAAGTGAAAATTGAGAGTTGTGAGACATCTTCTCTTCTATCCCTCTCTTCTTCTCTTTTCCACATTACTATTCATGTTAATGTTCACAGTCCTAGATCAACCTCCATCTCTTCTCTTTCTTTCAGTCCTAGATCAACCTCCATCTCTTCTCTTTCTTTTCCCATCGCAGGTTGCTGAAATTAACAAACCATCAAGCCTTTGAACCTTATTTTGTCAGGAAAATAGTTCAGTTCTGGGCCTATGGAGCAGCCGATCTGATCTTTGATTCCTAATTTGGAATCTAGGTTGGTTGCTGCATCGATGTGCCTAACAGAATTTTGGGAAGGAACATATTTCTTCTGTCACTTCTCTTCTACAGGAGAAGAATCTATAGCATTCCATTTTCTACACATCCATCACCCCGATCTTTTGTTTAACATTTTAATTTCTAACCAAGGGGCACTTAGCAACATAGTTGCAGAAATTTCTTATATTCTTTTACATTGAAATTAGAGAAATATCACCAACTCTGTTATAGACTGCCAAAATGAACTTAACTATTAAAATATTAGAAATCTTGTAGTAATTCTTTATCTATATATACACCTGAATGCTCGGTTGCAGGTGAACCTAAAATGTAGGAATCATGGAATCATGGCTTTAACTATATATTTTAGAAAATGTAGAGGACATGGTTATTTTCTGATACTAACAAAGAATGCAGCAGTCTTATGAGTTTTGTCATATACCCATGACTCCACAAGCAAGACTGTAATTTCATTTACCAACACTATGACAGTCGGAGAAAGTTTCTATTGAAAAACTATTCCACATAGTTTGTGTTAGTCATAAAATTTTGTGATACTAGCTCCGAAACGGAAAACAAAGGAGATCTGGAGATCTTGCATAAGAATTTGGTGCAGTGAGAGAATTATAATTGTGATGACACTGATACTTGAATCATGTATCATAGTGCATTATGTGTATAACCTTCACCTGAGAGTTTTGATCTTCTCCTCTTGTGATTTAGAGTCGGACACCCTTAACTGTAATAATTGCATTAAATCTGTTCCGTTAACCTGGAGATCGAATTTCAGTTTGTGTCAAGAGGATTTTATAAGTTGAATTTGGGGGCTGTTTTTAGTAATTTAGTTTTGGCAGCAGGCCAAAAGCACTGTCAGTAGCTGCTAAAGCGGGTCATATTGGGCGGTGAGTGCTTGGATGCTGCCTGATTGTCCAAAAAAAAAAAAAAAGTGTGTGACCACTAGAAAAATACAAGAGCAGAGAGCCAGTGGGCACGTGCTTAGTGCCTCTTGGTGCAAACAAATGCAGTTTATTTCATTTTTCATGTATTGCATTGTTATGCAGTCGAAGTATGCAACATTCCTTTTTTCCCCCTCATGTTTAATGGGATGCAAGTGCTTTTACTCAATAAACTTGAAACATTACCCACTCATCATCTTTGAAACTTTCAGCAGGACTTATACTAGTTTTTACTTTGATTGTAAAATCATGTTGCAGGCATTCTGCAATCAATGCATGCTTAGCTCCTTTATATTCTGTAGAAGGGATGCATATAATCACAGTGGAGGGAATTAGGAACTGTCAACATGCTTTGCATCCTGTTCAGGTGTGACATGCTACAGATCTTGCTCCTTCCTCAGTTAGGTCATTTTATCTTTTATTTTGGGGACTGATTACATGGCTATCATTCATGGTTTTTCCTATGATTATTGGAATGATTTCAGATGCACCTCAAAATAAATCCTTTCATGTACTAATCTTTTGAGCTGGTAGGCACTAAATATTTTAAGGTCCCTGCATGTCTACAGCTTCCTTTTGTTTGAGTGATGAAATTTAGTGCATGACAGTAAATTTTCTTTTCCAGATCATGTTATCTTCTGAGAACTACCTTAGGCACACGCACAAAACTTTCTGTTGATTAGAACTTATGGTAGTAAAATTTTGAAGAATATTTGAAATTAATTGTTCTGCAGGAAGCGTTGGCCCATGCTCATGGGTCACAATGTGGATTTTGTACTCCTGGTTTTGTTATGTCCATGTATGCATTATTGAGATCAAGTGAAACACCACCAAGTGAGGAGCAGATTGAAGAAAGCCTTGCTGGAAATTTATGTCGCTGCACTGGCTATAGACCAATTATTGATGCATTTCGAGTTTTTTCCAAAACTGATGATTCTTTATACACTAATAGATCTTCAGAAAACCTTCCAGGAGATGAATTTATTTGCCCTTCAACTGGGAAGCCATGTACCTGTGGTTCAAAGGCTGTAAACTGTAATATTAATATTAAAGAAAGTAAGATTTTGGGTAGTAGATACAAGCCTGTCTCATATAGTGAAATGGATTGAAGCTTATATTACGAGAAAGAGCTTATTTTCCCTCCAGAGCTTTTGATCAGGAAGCTAAGACCTTTGAATTTGAGTGGAACTGGTGGACTTAAGTGGTATCGGCCTCTTAAACTTCAACATTTATTGGATTTGAAGTCAAAATATCCAGATGCAAAATTAGTAGTTGGTAATACTGAGGTAGGAATTGAGATGAAGCTGAAGAGAATTCAGTACCGGGTCTTGATTTCTGTTGGACCTGTGCCTGAACTTAATGTTTTGAGTGTGAACGGCGATGGGTTGGAAATTGGAGCAGCCATAAAATTGACAGAATTAGTTCAAGTTCTTAAAAAAGTTGTGACTGAGCGTGCTTCTCATGAGACTTCGTCTTGCAAGGCTTTTATTGAACAGATAAAATGGTTTGCTGGCAAACAGATAAAAAATGTTGCATCTGTAGGTGGAAATATATGCACTGCTAGTCCAATATCAGATCTGAACCCTCTCTGGATGGCTGCTGGAGCAAAGTTTCGAATTGTTGATGGTAATGGTAATGTTAGAACTACTCCAGCAGAAAGTTTCTTCCTGGGTTACCGCAAGGTGGATCTGGCAAGTGGTGAAATTTTACTTTCAATTTTTTTGCCTTGGACACGGCCTTTTGAGTATGTGAAAGAGTTCAAGCAATGCCACCGTAGGGATGATGATATCGCAATTTTAAATGCTGGAATGCGTGTTCTTCTTGAACAGAACAGAGAACAATGGGAAGTGGCAGATGCATCTATTGTTTATGGTGGGGTGGCTCCTGTTTCTCTTTCTACATTGAAGACTAAAGATCTTCTTGTGGGGCAATGTTGGAATCAGGAATTGTTGCAGGGTGCTTTGAGAACATTAGAAGAGGACGTTATTCTTAAGGAAGATGCACTAGGTGGGATGGTGGAGTTCCACAATTCATTGACATTGAGTTTCTTCTTCAAATTTTTCCTGTGGGTTTCTTGTCAAAAGGATGGCGAACAGTACTTCCAGAAAATCCTGCCAGGGTCTCATCTATCTGCTATAAAATCTTTCTTGAGGCCATCCTCTACTGGAAGTCAGAATTATGAAATCACTAAACAAGGGACAGCTGTAGGGTAGCCTGAGGTTCATCTCTCTTCAAGACTTCAGGCATGTACTTTCACTCATTCCCTATTTGCACAATAGAGACATGAACTCACACAGATAGTGAAAGAGAAGAAAATAGATGATGCTAGTATGCTACTATTGTGTGTTGATAATATCATGCAATTCATGATGAAAGTTGAATGTTGATCTGCATTGTTTTAGTAATTATTTGGGTGAGAGTTTGCATATGTCTATGAAGAGTCCGTCACTGGAACATGTACAATATATTGTTTGCGTTATTATTTGTTGATAGGGTTTATAATGGAGCTTATTAACTGCCATGCATGTTTTCTTGTTTTTATCAGTGTGTTCACATTTATACATATTATTTGTGACTTTTAACATTTTAATTAACTATAACTTTTCGTTAATAAATAGAATATATTTATTATTATAAAGTTTCAAAAAAGAAAAAAAAAATGGAAGAAAAATGTTCTGCTTAGCTTCATTTATCTCCATGATAATTGTTTGGTAATGATCTTCGTGAATTTGTAGCACATTATGCAACGAATGTTTGCGTTCTACTCTTGTTTTCCAAGATGGAGAATGCAATTACAGGTTTCTCGAAACTACTCAACTCAGACTTGTCTAAGCTATTCGGTTGGCTAAACAAAACTTGGTCCATCATTCAGTTGATGTAGGGCCATATATTTCATTAAATCATAACTTCATAAGTACTCATATCCATTATTGCAACTTTTTCCAAGGTGCATTTTGGCCTTTGCCTTGTGATTTTGGAGCCTTCAGCTTTAATACATTAATCCTATTAGTTCTTTAATAGATGTGCTTTCTTTACTTTCAATATTGGGATTGGTAACTGAAATTTGCTATGGTTCACTCCATTCTTTAACCATTATTGCTTCGATTTAGAAATTGATGATGTGGCAAGTAGGAAGCAACTGTGTCTTGAGAAAAGGGGTAATTTCAAGTAGAATCCACTGAGGCAGAGTTGGGTTCTATGGACTCCGTCATTGCCTAGAGCATGGAGAACATGCTAGGCTGTTGAAGTGGTGAACCTATTAGGTTTATTGAGTAAAAATGCATTCAAATCCGTATTTGAGATCCTATGAGGAGTTTTAGGCATTTATCTTTGACTTTTTGGTTTGGTATCAATGTTCAGTCTAGCCGCTTTTATTCTTATTGTGGAGTTACTTTATTCTATCAGTATGCAGATCTTGAAGAGGCTGTCTTTATTTTTTTTTAATCTGGATGGAAAATAGGAGAGCAAGCATTACTGAATTTTTTGGGATCATATTTGAAGCCTTCTAATTGGGTTTTCCCTCAAGTTAATGGAAAGTTAATGGAAAATGGTTTTGCTTTTGTTTTCTGTTTCTCAATGTCTCTTGGTATTATGAATCTTTCAAGTCTCTCTCCTTGTGACTCCTTCTGCTCTATTGGTTGAAGCATGTAGGAACTATCTATCTCTTCTTCTTCAATTAAAAATTCCTATTTATTTATTTTTTGATATTCTCTTTACCCATCCTTATTCCAGCCGAAAATTTCAATCTCCATCCATACCTCAATAGCCATCCCATATATTCATCACTATACATTAAGATCCATTTATTTTCTCCCAAGTCTCAATAGGTCAGCTCTAAACCACTCATCATTTCTATATGAAAACAAACTTAGAATTCCTAGATTTCCCTATTGGTTTGCCCTCTTTTATGAGTTTGATTAGAAGATGCGTATTTTCCTGCTACAGAATCATCTTTGTTTATTTTTTGATATCATAACAATACGCAGGTTACAGGGGAGGCTGAATATACTGATGACACACCTATGCCTCCTACCGGTCTATGCTGCTTTAGTATTGAGTAGAAAGCCCCATGCCCGCATCCTCTCCGTAGATGATTCAGAAGCCAAATCTTCACCTGGATTTGAGGGGTTGTTTCTTCATAAGGATGTTCCTGGTGCAATTAATATTGGACCAGTTGTTAATGATGAGGAGCTTTTTTCTTCAGAAATTGTAACTTGCATGGGTCAGTTATAGATATTTTCATCTAATACTTTTTTTTTTTTTTTTATTTATCCTTTCATTTAGGTACTGTTTTAAGTTTAACAAAAGATTTTGTGTCTGTCCTTTGCAGGTTATTGAGGTTGTCGTTGCCAATACCCATGAAAATGCAAAATTAGCTGCAAGAAAGGTCCATATCGAGTATGAAGAACTCCCTGCAATTTTATCCATAAAGGATGCCCTCAAATCTAACAGTTACCATCCTAATACCGAAAAGTTTTTGGAGAAGGGGAATGTGGAACTTTGTTTTGTGTCAGCTGCATGTGACAAAATTATAGAAGGTGAGGTTCAAGTAGGAGGGCAGGAGCACTTCTATTGGAGCCACAGAGCAGTCTGATGTGGACAATGGATGGTGGAAATGAAGTTCATATGATTTCATCCACTCAAGTATGTTAAGCATATTTGAATAATGACATTTTGTTTGCTAATTTTATCATTTCCATCTTTCACCAATGCATCAACTTTCTTTGTAGGGTCCATTCCTACATTTAGATAGTTGGATTTTGTGTTTGAAATTGGTTTGTTATTTTTCTATCTTACCCCCCCCCCCTTTTGACCTGTCTACTGCTGTTGCATTATTCTTTCATATGTTTAGTTATTGTAGGATAACTTTTCTTCTTTCATCAGTTTCTGAATTATCTCATATTTTTCCTTCATTTCATGATAGTTTATTTGTTGATTTTTTTTTTTTTTAGTTGAACCTCAATACAATTCTATCCTGGTAATTCCCAATGGATTTATTGTTAAAATCATGGGATTTCTTGTTAATTCTTTTCAGCTAAATTTTCTGAATTCAAGCCTGACAGTGCATAAATTAACTTGAATTAAAATTTTCACTGCCACAAATTATTCAATATATAAATTTTTTATATTCCTTTCCATTGTTATCCAATGATACTGTGATTTCTGAAGGTTATGTTTGGTGAATTTAATTACAAGGCCAAATATGAGCCCATTGTTATACATATATATATATATATATATATGGGACATAGTTTTCTGTCCGAGAGTTGCCCCTGTGCCACAGATATGGGGCGAGCAATGACCACTGTGCCCCTACTGGGGGCGCTTGCCCCTGTGTCTGAGCGCAGGGGCCGCCATTCGACAGAAAACAGTTGCCCTATATGTGTGTGTGTGTGTGTGTGTAGAGAGAATTCTCAGTGCAAGCGGGCTAGCCTACGCCCCTCACAAAAAACAATTTTTTCATTTTTTCCTCCTCTAAATTATTAATAAAAAAAAGCATGTGAGTAGGCAGAGGCTACGCCACTTGCTCAGAAAGACTCCCTTTATTTATATTTATGTATATTTCTGATGTAATGTATGTATATGTGTGTGTATATATATATATTTCTGATGGCACTATCCTGGTAATGGCATGCAGGCTCCTCAGAAGCACCAGAAATATGTTTCTCATGTTCTTGGTCTTCCAATGTCAAAAGTTGTTTGCAAGACTAAGAGAATTGGTGGTGGATTTGGTGAGAAGGAAACCAAGTCAGCCTTCATTGCTGCTGCAGCTTCTGTGCCATCATATCTTTTGAATCGGCCTGTAAAAATCACATTAGACAGGGATATAGATATGATGATATCTGGGCAACGGCATAGCTTCCTTGGAAAGTATAAGGTAGTAAGTTATTATTTATCTCTAATGCTGGGTGTTGGTAGACTATCTATTGTATTACTTTGGCATTTATGTTGCTTGTGATGCTTTGAGACAGTCTCCAAAATGGTTGCCGTGAATGAAGAGTGATATACTTTTATTTTCCACTTTACTTGAGATTTTGTGCTTGAAAAAAAAAAAGCAGAAGAATTAAAAGGGTCCTGTTGTATTCTCTTACAACTAGTTACCATATGGTAAGAAAATCTTATGTTTTCCTTGTGTGAGTATATGGTCACCCATATGTTCCAAGCATTATTTTGGATGTGATCAAAACAAATGGAAATGATCTAGATAGCATATTCACCTCTCAAATTTGATTGTTTTATGTTTTTAGAATAACAACACATTGATATTGTTGAGATTATTGTATTCACTCCTATTGATAGGGGTAGTTTGGGGCTTAGCTTTTTACTTTTTTTTAATGAGGGTACATTGATCATGTTTCATACTAATAGGAGGTAGTTCAATACTTGTAGATTTTTTTTTTTTTAATTATTATATAATATCATATTGCTCATGGTGGGGAGACACTAATCCAACAATGATACTTCTCCCCTCATTGATCTCTTCCTTCTTCTATTGATTTTTTTTATCTGATCTGGTATTGCTACAGTGTACTGATATATTACAAGAACAACGTGAATGTCTGTCATTGCATTTCTGGTTCTGTCAATTTTTTGTTTTTCAAGAATGGACAGGTGCAGCTGTGTTGCATGCATGCATTCTGATCATGTATCTCCTTGATGTACAAGAGAAAATATTTTCCTTCTTTCATTGTCCTCCTGGTAGTCTGTCTGTGTTCATATGGTGCTGAGAGTGGAATACCACACTGTTCTGCTTCAGACCAGCTAAGTCTATTATGTGTGGAATCATCTGGTTAGTGATTGCTGTGCTACTGCTAATTATGACTCTATGGTAGATATTACATTTAGCTTCTACTGTTATGAATCAGGGAGATGAGTAAAAAATGCAACAATTTCTTGTTCTAGGTTGGATTCACAAGTGAAGGGAAGATTCTGGCATTGGATCTGGAAATCTACAATAATGCTGGAAATTCACTAGACCTGTCTCTGGCAGTCCTTGAGCGTGCTATGTTTCACTCAGATAATGTTTACGAGATACCAAATATCAGAATAAGGGGAAAAGTTTGCTTTACTAATTTCCCAAGCAACACAGCTTTTCGGGGATTTGGTGGACCTCAAGGCATGCTTATAGCAGAAAACTGGGTCCAACGAGTTGCCATGGAGCTTAAGAAGAGCATTGAAGAGATAAGGGTAAAATGTTTTCTAGTTGTGAATTCTTTTTTTGTGCCAGCAGTTATTTTATTTTACCATTGAAATTGAAATATCTTGATTTTCAGGAAATTAATTTTCAAAGTGAAGGATCTATATTGCATTATGGTCAACAACTTCAACACTGTACACTGGCCCAAGTTTGGAATGAATTGAAGTCATCTTATGAATTTTTAAAGGCCCGTGAGGAAGTTGACCAGTTTAATCTGCACAATCGGTGGAGGAAGTGGGGAATTGCTATGGTTCCAACAAAATTTGGTATATCCTTCACAACGAAGTTCATGAATCAGGTGATTTTCTTCGTTGCTGTGTCGTATAATTAAATCTATAACAATGATACTGTTTTAATGGTCCTTCTGGAAAGGACTTCGCTGCATACTGTTGTGCGACTTGTTTATGTAATTTTATTAATTTCTGGAGTTTTCCATTTCTTTCCTGTTATTTCAGGGTTAATACATAAACTACTACTGTTTTCATGGTGACTGTAGGCTGGTGCTCTTGTGCAAGTTTATACTGATGGAACTGTTTTAGTAACCCATGGGGGTGTTGAGATGGGACAGGGTCTGCACACAAAAGTTGGTCAGATTGCTGCTTCATCCTTCAATATCCCTCTTGGTTCTGTATTTATATCAGAGACAAGTACTGACAAGGTGAATCTCCAACTTAAATCAGTATCACATTATACTGCATATTTCTGTTGGCTTCATTTGAATATATAGCTTGTATGAACATTAAAGTGGAATTTCGCTGATGGCTAGTAGGAAATGAAGAGGTTAAAGTGACCTCACATATTTGTATGATTGACCAGTCTGATCTTTTTATGCATTTACTATTTTTGGATTTCTGAAGATGAATGATAGCTTGGATGGGTTTAAAATTTCCCTAGCACAAATCATTGTTCAATGTAATTCCTGAGCCAACTACTGATATCTTTTAATGGCAATTTTTCCATTTGATTTTAAAGTCCTATAAACTTGAGGTTTTCCACTTCTTTAGTTGATTTTTGGTTTTTAATTTGCTAGATTGTATGATTATGATGTATTAGTTCTTGGAAACTTTAATGGTTATTAAACAAAGAAGGTATGATGCAGTGGTATTTTCTGTTATGGCAGCCTTCAGTTTTTGTTTTCCTCATCTCTTTAGCAGTATGTTGTATGGTCAAGAAAAATTCCATCCTGATGAGGAGTCAGATACCTCTACCAAGAAATGGCATATTTGCTCCAAATTTCAAGAGGAGTGCTCAAGTGAAATCAGGGAAATCAAGCAACCTAGTGTTAAGCTTGAGAAGGTGAAAAATCCTAGCTTTGAGAATAGCAATATGTGGGATGCATGTTTCCAGGTGGGGCACAATATCTGGTGGATTATTTTAAGTTCTTGAAAGCATAAGATAAGGTCCAGATTTAAAGTGAAAATTCTTGAAAATGAGGATTGAATCAATCATCTTTAGCATTGCTTCCGGCTGCCTTGATTTTCACGGAGAACTGTATGATGCCACCGTGTCAGTTAGGTGAAAGCTGCTGTTTGAGGGAGGGTTGCTTCTAGGGGCTGCTTGAAGGGTATAGGTGGTATAGGGAGGGCCACTTAGGTCCACAACTAGATGATTGAGCAGAGAAAGTGTGAGGAGGAATGTGGGATGATCTCTGCTGACTGAGGATTGCTGGACTTGGGTACTTCTTAGAAGTTTCTGTGGCTGTGAGTTTGTGTGTTTCTTGAGTTTCTTTGTTGTAGTTGTTTGGTCATTTGTGTGTATGTGTGTTATGGGGTATTTTCTGGGAAAACTCTTTGTTTTAGCCCATTTCTATTATTATCTTCTCTTTTCCATCTAGGGATATTGTCTGTCTCTTCGTTTGTGTTTCTCAAACACCCATTAGGTCTTCAGGAAAAAGCAAAAGGTATATACTCTAAATCATCAATCAAGACCGGTTTCTTATATTAAGGTTCATCACCAGTGCACTTCTTTTGTTATATCATCTCCAAAAAGGAGCATTTCTTAAGACTTCCTTTATCCTAGAAGCAGAGTCCATAGATAGCTAATGCCACAAACAGATTGACGAACCGTAGGGCTTGATATTTGTTTCCTTAATACTTACTAAGGTCCACAAGGATTAAAGTATCGGTATCGGTCACCGTATCGGCAAGGATTAAAGTATCAGTATCGGTCACCGTATCGGTCGGCCAAAATTAAGATACATATCGGAGGGTATCGTATCGTATCGGAGATACACTGAGATACGCTAAAGATACACACATAAATGGATAGGAAACATTTTTTTAAACACTTTTGCATAAAGAATTTGTTAAAAAAAGCTATTGATAACATGTATTATGCATAAACACTAAATTGAGGGTATCGCACTAAGAATTCAAGGTCTGTAGTTGTCCCATAAATATAAAATCCTTGTTCTCAACCTTGATTTTTACTTTAGTTAGAGAGAAATATGGCTGACAGCAACTTTGAAACAAAAACCCCTTAAAAAATCATATTTTTATGAAAAATTACCCATCTTGGCCATTATATGACCGTAGCGCACTGTATCGGTACATACCGATACTCACTGATACGTACCGATCGATACTCACCGATATGTACCGATGCGTATCGATCGATACATACCGATACTCACTGATACATACCGAAATGTACATTTCACCTCGATTTTATATTTTTCATAGAGTTGTATCAGTGCATATCATATCGTATCAATGTGTATCGGTGGTGTATTGATGCATATCGGTATGTATCGTAGGATATATATCGATACAAAATGATTTAAAAATTTCATATATCGTATCGGTGTGTATTGTATCGGTCGGCTAAATTTAAGATATTAATCGAAGGGTATCGTGTCAGTATCGGTATCGGAGATACTTTAAACCATGCGTATCGGTCGGCCAAAATTAAGATACGTATCGAAAGGTATCGTATCTTATCGGAGATACGCTAAGATACGCTAAAGATAATCACATGAATGTATAAGAAACACTTTTTTAAGCACTTTTGCATAAAAAAATTGTTAAAAAAAATCTATTGATAACATGTATCATGCATAAACACTAAATTGAGGGTATCGCACTAAGAATTCAAGGTTTATAGTCATCCCATAAATGTAGAATCCTTGTTCCCAACCTTGATTCTACTTTAGTTAGAGAAAAATATGGCTGGCAGCAACTTTGGAACAAAACCCACTCAGAAAATCGTGTTTTTTTCTGAAAAATTACCCATTTTGGCCATTATATGACCGTAGCGCACTGTATCGATACATACCGATACACATCGATACGTACCAATCAATACATACCGATACTCACCGATACGTACTGATACTCAACAATATGTACCGACCGATACGTACCGATTGATACATACCAATAGGTACCTATCGATACATACCGAAACGTACATTTCACCTCGATTTTATATTTTTCATAGAGTATCGGTACATATTGTATTGTATCGGTGTGTATCGGTGATATATCAGTGCATATTAGTATGTGTCGTAGGATATATATCCATACGAAAGGATTTTAAAAATTCTATGTATCGTATCGGTGTGTATCGTATTGGTTGGCTAAATTTAAGATATGTATCGGAGGGTATCGTATCGGTATCGGAGATACTTTAAAGACTAAGGATGAGCAAGATATGAGGCATAGTTTAGCTTCATTTTTTGGCAATTTACCCTGACAATGGAGCGGCTGCATTTTTTTTTTTTTTTTTTTTTTTTTGAGGCAGATTTTTCACGAAAAAAAAAAAAAAAAAGGGAGCAAGAATTATCCTACAAATTTTTTTCTTCATTTTTTGATGAATGAGTGGTCTGCTTAAAAAACATGTGTCATATTGCATCATCATGTGTGAGATTATATAATCAAGTCAAGCTACTTTGACTTTCTATTGCAAAAAAAACATATTATGGAGATGCATATCGAGTTGAAATTTCACATTTCTATTTCTGTCATGATTTTGATGTATTTTCCTACCTGTTAGGTCCCCAATGCATCACCAACAGCTGTTCTGCCAGTTCAGATATGTACGGAGCAGCTGTTTTGGATGCTTGTGAGCAGATTAAAGCATGGATGGAGCCTGTTGCATCTAGACATAAGCACAATTCTTTTGCTGAGGTAATCCCGCTACTATATTTATTTACAATATTTCTGCAGTGGTCTACTTCTGGACTGGCTCTGTTAATTTAATATGTCCAAAAATCATGCTATTTTGTGAATGAGAACATCAAAACTGAAAAGCTAAAAGATAATTGAAAAGCAAAAAAGAGGTAAAGTGAATATTACTGGAAGAAAATTATTTGGAAAAAATGTATTAAAAAAAAAAAGTAGAAACAGAAAAAAGAGGAGGCTGACAAGGATCCATAAGTCCTTGGTTAACTATGCATATATTTGTGTACTATGATACAGGTGCATGACCTTTCCATGAAAACAAGAAGAATAAGGAGAGGTAATTAGCTTAAAATGAACAATAACTGGGAAATTATATTGGAAGAATACACAAGGGAAAAAAAAAGTGGTGAGCCTGTGGTGCAACACTTAAGTTGCACTATTGCAACATGTTGGTCAGAGGCTCAAAACCTGGAAACAACCTCTTCTGCAAAGCAAGGGGTAATGGTGCGTACATTTACCCCTCCTAGACCCTGCAATAGCGGGAGCCTCGTGCACTGAGTTGCTCTTTTTACATAAGGAAGAAATACACTAATGTGATTAGTGTGTAGAATTTCTCTTTTCTTGATACATGTTCATATGAGCAATTTTGTCGATAGTATCAAGTCTTTCTTTTTTCAGTAACTGGCGAATATCCTTCCAGAACATTCTTTTGAGGCTTTATGGTGGAGATGTTTTCCTGTAGTAAAGGATGATCTTTCAACCTATTTTTTCTCTTGCTTCTTTTCTTTCCTGCTAAGCACAGGAAATGTATTGCATGCTTGGAATTCTAGGATGTTAAACTCATTAAAAGAGGGGTAGAATGTTCCATGGAACATCTGTAGAATGTGCTGAAAAATGTATAGTCACTTAATTTTGGTTTAACAAGAAATTGAGATGTCCCATATTCATCTGAATCAAAGACGTCAGATGGCTCAATTAACCTGATTCTTGAATTGGCTGGTGCAAAGCACAAGTTAATTCGTGCAAATAATGTCCATATCAGTTACACACTGTCATCCTTTTTTTTTTGGATGAATACACATTGTCATCTTAATTTGGTTATAACATGTCATATATTTTTTTCCTTCAGTAGTTTGCACTTTGTCCAGTTAAGGGATCTAATAATACTTGTTTTTTTATTCTTAATCAGCTTGCAAGTGCATGCCACATGGAGAGGATAGACCTTTCTGCACATGGGTTTTACATTACTCCTGAGATTGGCTTTGATTGGAAAACTGGGAAAGGAATCCCATTTAGGTACTTCACCTATGGTGCTGCATTTTCTGAGGTCGAAATTGACACTTTGACTGGAGATTTTCACACAAGAAGAGCAGATGATTTGTTGGATCTTGGATATTCTTTGAATCCAGCCGTTGATGTTGGACAGGTAATATCTTTCCTCATCTTTTTTCAATTTCTTTGTATCTTGAAGCGATATAAATTCTATGTGAGACTTATGATTTCCACTTTGCGACAATAAAAAGGGCATACCCTGGTACCCAGTGCACGAGGCTCCCGCCACTGCAAGGTCTGGGGAGGGTCATAGACTCACAATGCACGCAGCCTTACCCCCACTTCACAGAGTGGCTGTTTCCCGACTTGAACCCGTGACCACTAGGTCACATTGGAGCAACTTTGCCATTGTCCACTTCGCCATTGTCCACTGCGCAACAATCTAATGATGATAATAGTAATTAGATTTGTTGCTAAATAATTACGTCACACTATTAGACAATGGTATATGTGTAACCTCCATCCTTGTGTTTTTTAATCAAGCAGAGATGCTTGAACACTAGAATATACAAAGATGTGTTTGATATTTGACAAAAGGAATTTATCAGAACATAGTATGTTACTTGTTGCACCACTGATTCCTACATGAGGTTCTGAACTCAATTTCCTTCAAGATATAATTGATCAAGTTAATTTGGAATCTCAAAAGTGGTTTATGTGTCGGACAATTTCAAATGACTTACAGCAGCTAAAGTCCCCTCTCTCTCTCTTTTTTTTTTTATGCCATGGTTTATGCTTAACATATTAATGCAAACACACACCTCCTAAAGGCCATTGCATAGAGCAATGGTAAAAGGTTCAGGCTGCTAGGGAAAGTGCCTGGGTTTGAGTCTTGAGATCAGTCACTTTGTGCAAATATGCGAAAGGTTAGGACTGAATCCAAACTCACCCCTCACAAGACCCCTAATGTAGAAGTAGGTTATCCTAGGTAAACAACTCCCAATATGTTAAGCTCAAACCAATTTCAAATCTGACCTCTCTAATTAACCTCAACAGAAACCAGAATAAGAGCAGCAAGCAAGGGGAAACAAAACCAGAAAATAACCCCAATTATCTACTTATAACTTCAGAGAATAAACCGGCAACAAAACCCAATAACAGAGATCGATGCCCTGGAGAGATCTGGGTTTCGGTCAGGCCAGAATTAGGACTACCTGCAGTTGTAAGGGGAGAACTCAGAATGAACCCAAACCTGGATCAAGTTGGGTGGTCAAGGTGCTGAACAAAGCCCAAAAGATCTCTGAAAACTGCTGGCTGGTTGAGTAGATCTGCACCTTCTTCACTTCAAGTCTTCAAATAAGGAAACTGGGAGATTCTTCAAAATCAACGGCAAAACTCCTCAGATGATTTCCAAACTAGGATCGAGTGACCCTCTTGGAGGCTAGAACAAAACCTGAAAAGGGCTTCCTGATCAGCCTTCAGATTTGGAAGACGTGACCAGTCGATGGAGCTTCAATCCCTGGTTTCCTTGCTGAAGTCGATTCTGGTTTTTATGCTTCCAATAAATCTGATTTAATTCACTCACTCTTCTTTCACAGCAAACAATAACAGAGAACAGAAAAGAAGAAGAAAAGAAGATGTAAGTCAAGATAGATGTGGGTGGGATTGGCTATCTCAGCCTAGGTATCTCACCCACAGCTATCTCAGCTGTTGTCTTCCTTTCTCAGGAGAGGGAGCAAGCAAAAACTGCAGCAGCTTCATTAATTCAATTGTGTTTTGTGTCTACAGCAGACCCTCTTTATATAGAGGTCTGAAATTACAAAATAGAAACTTGACACAAAATAGAAACTAAAGGAAATATAAGCTAAATCAAAATAGCAACTAATTCAAATTAGAAACTAATGCAAAATAGAAACTAACTCTATCTTCTAATTTAGGAAACAAAATAGCAGCAAATAAGACTTCCTAAAAACATAACCATACTACTAAATTAGGAAACTAAAATAGCAGCATAAGGGAGCTTCCCATGTTGGCCTGTAGCTTCAAGGCTGCTTCTTCCTCCTTCAGTAATGGATCCCATGATGGAGATCTACATCAACCCCACATAGGTGGGACCAGCACTGGGTTTTGGCCCTTCTATGTTAATGCAACAGCAGCAGCCCTAGATATTAAGGGACATTTTGTTGTTACATATTTGTACATCTGTTTCTTAACCAGAGGGATGTTCTGAAGTTCACACATCTGACCATCAATTCTTCAAGAGTGAAATAATTTATTTTTCCCAAATATTCCTCTTTGCTGTGAAGAATGACATAATAAATGAAATGCAGTCATGCTAAGCATGAACCATGGTTCAAGATTTGCTTGAGTATTGTAGCATTGGGAAATTTGGACTTGTTCCTTGCTTCAGCAAAACTCCTTGGGGATGAGATGACAACATCATCATTATCCTCAATGGCATCCACATCAATTGTCGCAGTAGGTAGCAAAGGCCCTCCTTGCACACTACTTTGTGCTCCCTGAAACCCAGTTCCAATAAAGATCTCCCCTAGAGCCCTAACCTCAGCGGGAGGTGTCTCATTAAGGTCCACATCCAGCACCATCTTTCTCCTTTGAGAGTCCCTCACGTACCCTCTCAAAGGTTGCCTCACACCAACCGTGGTCATGATATTTAACTCTGCTTCCGCTCTGGATGCAGAGTCAAACAACCTTAGAATAAGTAATCAATGTCACATTAATGATTTGCAGAATCTTAGGTTGTACTTCCTCCAAACGTTCGCCACCTCCAACTATGAGTTATTGTAGAAGAAAATTTGTTGTTCCTCTTTGAATTGAAACAGGGGGAAGAGGGGATAGGTTCCTATCTCCACTACTCCACCGTTTTGAGTTATGAACGAAGAACGAGAGAGAAATTTTCGATCCTCTCTCTCTCTCTCTCCACCGTCTATGTCCTTGGGGACCTTAATGAGACACCTCCTATTGAGGTTAGGGCTTTGGGGGAGATCTTTACTGGAACTGGGTTTCAGGGAGCACAGAGTAGTGTGCAAGGAGGGCCTTTGCTACCTGCTGCGGCAATTGATGTGGATGCCATTGAGGATGATGATGATGTTGTCATCTCATCCCCAAGGAATTTTTTCTGAAACAAGGAACAAGTCCAAATTTCCCAATTCTACATGGTATCAGAGTAGGTTTGATTACCAGTCCGAACCCAAAAATCCCAACCCATTACCTGTTTCTCCCTATCGCCACAACCAACCTCTCGCCTCAACCCCATCGTCGGAGACTTTCCATCACAGTTCATTGCCGTGACTCTCAGCAACAACCAGATCCTAACTCTCGCCTGCAACTCTCAATCCTCTCCCCACCCCCCTTCCTTTAATTGGATGGGTGTATTGATGAACTTAGCTGGATAGTCATCTAGATTAATCCATATGGAAGGATGATCTGGCCAAATTGACCAATGGAAATATATTTAATGAAAAATATATTTCCTTTAAATGATTATTCTTTCCTAATTTTTTTCTGCACATTTTGATCTTTGAAAGGGATTGTAATTATGGTTTTAAGTATTGGTACGTATCGTAGATGTGTATCGGCCCTTATCGATACGATACATGGAATTTTTAAAACCTTTCGTATTGATATGTATCCTACGATACATACCAATACACACCGATACGATACGATACACGCCGGTACGCACAAATACTTTATGGAAAAAATAAAATCGAGTGAAATGTACGTATCGGTATGTATCAACCAATACGGTATGGTACGTATCTATACAGTGCGCTACGGTCATATAATGGCCAAGTTGGGTCAATTTTCAAAAAACACGATTTTTTGAGGGGCTTTTGTTCCAAAGTTGTTGCCAGCCATACTTCTCTCGAACTAAAATGGAAATCAAGGTTGGGAACAAGGACTTTACATTTATGGGACAACTACAAACTTTGAATTCTTAGTGCGATACCCTCAATTTAGTGTTTATGCATAATATATGTTATCAATAGCTTTTTTTAACAAATTTTTTATGCAAAAGTGTATAAAAAAGTGTTTCCTATCCATTTATGTGCGTATCTTTAGCGTATCTTAGCATATCTACGATACTATACGATACCTTCCGATACGTATCTTAATTTTGGCCGACCGATACAGCGACCGATACTGATACTTTAATCCTTGATTATTCGTAATATGTTCTTGAAAGTATTGGGAGCTGTTTTCTTGTTTTGTTACACGAAATTCATTTTGAGAAAATGTACGTGGAATTGTTCTGATGATGACAAAATATTCTCATAGATTGAAGGGGCCTTTGTCCAAGGTTTGGGTTGGGTTGCCTTGGAAGAGCTAAAATGGGGAGATGCAGATCACAAGTGGATTCCACCTGGCCATCTATATACATGTGGACCTGGAAGTTACAAACTTCCTTCAGTTAATGATATCCCTCTCAAATTCAATGTTTCACTTCTCAAGGTAAACATGCTTCTAAACCCTCTAATCTCAAGTCCTTTATGTATCTCTTTTATTTAGTTTGGAAGTTCCAAGTTTTGGCTTTTCTGGTTTCCTGAAACTGAACTTTTGCTTTTGTCAATATGTCAATTATAGCGTTGCATTTTGAGGAACTTAATATTTATCATATGCTTCGAGGTATACTGAATGTGAGAAGAATATGTATTCTTATGCCACTTTCCTGGTTCAGATGCTAATGTTGTTTGTCAGAATAATCATTCACTCTGAAATTTAGAAACCCCAAAAGGCTACTCTGGATCCTGTAAAGACATCAATTTATCAAATTGTTATGGCCTATTCTTCCTCAATACACGATCAGGGGTGGCAATTTTTCACTAGACCCACTAGCATACAAGAAACGGAGTTAGAGGTTAGGGTTAAAGAAATTTGACACAGCACCACATGATTAATAGATGGGCCATGTTAGGATTGAGCAAAAGCCATTCCATGCCTTTGACACAATAAATTTTAACAGTAAAATTTAAATTATTTACCCCCACTCCCAAAATGAAGAATTTTCAAATCTTATCCATGAAATCTTTAAAATTCTCCGACATCTAAGCTTGAGATGGCCTTTAATAGCATTTCTGGCATGTTTAAGAACATGTTGCACTCTCCAATTAGGCAATTACCATCAGTCTGTACAAGGCATTAATTTTATACTGTCCACAAGTTAGCAGTTTGTTTTGTTGATTAGCCTAGAAAAATATCATTAATGTGATAGATAAGGTTGAATTTTAATTGAGGCACACATAAGATGTTTAGTCATAATTTAGGTCAAAACTGGTTCAACTTTTATGGAAGTTATCATATTCTGTCTATCACTGTTATCTTCAAATAAGAAAAAAAAGGAAGAAAGAACGGTAACTGGTCGTGTTCCCTGCACCCTCCAATGGGGGAGCGCACATGGGTATCCACCAGAGACTGCACAGGGCAGGGGGTCATTTCACGGGACCCTGTGAGAGGGCGTAGGGAACAGGACCAGTTGCCATTCTTTCTCCAAACAATATATTATCATATCATTGATCATTTAGTAAAATGTGTGTACCAAAATTTTGCATGTCTGGCAATATTGTGAATCCATAAGCAATGGTATTGAAATATCTGATATTTGGCCAAATTGCGCACTGACTTTTTCTTTTGGGTTTTGGATTTTATTTGCCAATTGACAGGGTGTTCCCAATGCAAAGGCCATTCATTCATCTAAAGCTGTAGGAGAACCTCCATTTTTTCTTGCCTCAGCAGTTTTCTTTGCAATCAAAGATGCGATCATAGCTGCAAGAACAGAGGTGGGTTGTAATGACTGGTTTCCACTTGATAATCCGGCAACTCCAGAGCGGATTCGAATGGCTTGTGCAGATGATTTCACTGAGCGATTTGAAAGGTCAGAGTTCCACCCAAAACTTAGTGTGTAGTACATTCCATGGCTTCCTATTGTTCCTGTATTGAAATCCCACTCCCTGATACTACAAAATTGTACATCTTCTAAAATCAGAACCAAATAGGGAATGGTTAGCTGTCTTACATTGACTCAGAGAAATTGACTTCTGTAGTGATCTAATTTACCAACTACTGTTACAAAGGGAAATAAAAATAAAGGACCCAAACTGTTGTTGAGCAATGGAAGCACATAGGAGACTGCCAAGGAAGGAACCCGCCTTCCATCTTCAAGAAGCTGGCTTCCACCAACATGCTTGTGTTTCCACCCTAATTTTCTCAACAACTCTCTTTGCTAAGAATTCAGAATTCCTTTTGAGTAATGCATTGTCTAATACCCAGTTGCATTATCAAGCCTCTTCCAGTCCAGTATTTAATTTGGACTTCTGGACTTCATTATTAAAAAGGAAAGAAGAACAAAAACTTGGACTTTTAACTATAAACCTATCTACCCCTTATATATGATATCATATATATATATGTTGCCCTGTAAGTATAACCTTCCACCATTAGAGGAGAAGGGAAGAAAATAAAGAAGGTAATTATTTCAATATTATAACCTAGTTGCGGCGTACAAGCCCTCCTGATTTTCTTCTAATATTTTTAATTCTTTTTAATCATCTCTCTCCAGCGCGGAAGAGAGCTCTAGCATGCACCCCAACACCTGGGTGTGCACCCCAAGGGGCTCCCTGCCGCTGGATGTGGCTGGCGCTCTCCCGCGCTGGAGAGGATTAGAATACATATGTTATTAGATATTTTCTTATCAATATAATGGTAATCACTTTCTTGATCCGACATTGAATATTTGACTTACTAATGTAATATGCAGTTAAATTTTACATAGAAAATAATACATAAAAATCTCCTATTCAAGGTAGAATATTTGAGCATTAAACAAAGCTAACCACTTTTCAGATAATTACATAACAATTGTAACACACACGGGCTGTCTATTGACCCAAACAAAACAATGGAGTCTGAGAACCAAAGATTACACATTCATCTGTTATTAATTAAAAGATTAATTTCTCCACCACTCAATGAAGTCTTAGGTCTATATGGTAAGACCAACACCTCCTAGATTTTAATTTTTTAATTTTTTTTGGATAGTTAAACAAAATTTATTGCAAAAGAAAGGAAAAGATTATATAGAGACGAGAAAGAAACCCAACAAGGAGAGACCCACGAACACAAGAGGACTTCAACGGTTCAACCCCCATTAGATCGGCTCAGAAAGCCCGAAACAGAAAGTCATTACTCAGCCGGGAAGAAACACAAGGGACAACCACCATCAAGAGGTAGAGAAGCAAATGTGATGGATTTGCCACCACATTTAACTGTCACTTCACTACAAAAGTCCCTAATGATCATCTGAAGGACCAAGATTTGTTTCTAATAATATCCGAAAATTCTTCTTCTTCTAAATATGAGAGATGGTGTTACAGAATGCAAGCCTTCTGATAATGTCTACCCCCGGGTTATTTACATCACGAAATTTCGGAGCATTCCGGCCTGTTCGGCTATTTTAGTGTAGCCTGACATAAGGGTGTTAATCGGTTCGATTTCGGTTTAAATGGTGTGGATCGGTTCGGTTCGGTTCACATTTATTTGACTAAAACCATAACCGCACCATTTACTAAATGGTTCCACATTTTGAAACCGTGACCATTTAGTAAACGGTTTCTGTTTCCACGGTTTCTAAACGGTGTCGGTTTCACGGTTTTAAACGATTTCGGTTTCCGTTTATTCCATACGGTTTGTAAAACGGTTCACAATCGGTTTGTTATAACTTGCAATCATCTCTAAACTGAAGATCGTAAGCTTATCAAAAAATAATTGGCAACCACAAATAAGAGATTCTATATTAACTATGGTATGTCTTAATTTGATAATCTAGTGTTATTTCTTTGCATGGTCATTCTCAAACATTTAGAACTAATATCATACAACATCCAAATCCATAAATGATAACATAATAACATAGTAACATATATGGATTACAAGTTCATGATCTAAAGCCTAAATTTGAACTGCATTGTAATAAATCATACCAAAGCAGGATGGGCACTTAATTTAATTGTTAATTGTTATATGGATTACTGCCCCTTCTTTATTTAATTGTTATAAGGATTAATCGGATCGGTTTAAACGTTTTTAAACAGTTCGGTTTAAACGTTTTTAAACAGTTCGGTTTAAACTGTTTCAATTCGATTTGAAACCAACGGGTTCCACGGTTAAAACCGACCTAACCCGTTTAGCTAATCGGCCTGAAACTCAAAACCATAACCGCACCATTTACTAAACGGTTTTACGGTTTTGGTGTAAACTGATCGGTTTGGTTTCGGTAAATGGTTTCGATTACAAATTCACATCCTTAGCCTGACGGTGCTCCCATTATAGGTTCCATATGGGCAGTCACCTTGCCCTAATTTCAGACTTGGGAGATATGAATGGAATTGACTCTATAAGGCAAGAGCTATTCCTACTAGATGTGGTTAGGGTATAATATTAGATAAGGTTATCAGAAAAACTGTACTCACACCAACCAGTTTAGTTAGCGGGATGAATGAAATGAAGATCTGCACTAGTTGGAAACTTTCTAATCCATTAAACAAATGTACCTCCTTGTGCACAATGATTGAAGGGATCACTATATAAACTGGGGAATGGCCTCTCATTCCAAGCCATTCAGAGGTAGTTTCCTCTTCTTTTCAGCCTACAGCCATGGCACCCCCTTGGCCTCGCCTAGTTTATGCTTTGGTAGTTTGCTTGATAGCCACCATTGCTGTAGCAGATGAAAAGCCTGGGAAATCTCTTCTGCTTCCATATGGTCACAAATCTCGACCACTGTATTACTACAAATCACCACCACCTCCATCTTCTTCTCCTCTAACACCATATTACTATAAGTCACCGCCTCCACCATCACCATTACCTCAATATTATTATAAATCGCCACCACCTTCATCACCGTCTCCACCTCCACCCTCCCCATCACCTCCCCCTCCATACTATTACAAATCACCACCACCACCTTCACCATCACCTCCCCCTCCCTATTTGTGTAAGTCACCACCACCACCATCACCATCACCTCCCCCTCCATACTTGTATAAGTCACCACCTCCACCTTCACCGTCACCTCCCCCTCCCTATTTGTATTAGTCACCACCACCACCTTCACCATCACCTCCTCCTCCGTTCTTGTATAAATCACCACCTCCACCTTCACCATCACCATCACCATCACCTCCTCCTCCGTTCTTGTATAAGTCACCACCACCACCATCTCCATCACCTCCCCCTCCCTACTTGTATAAGTCACCACCTCCACCTTCACCATCACATCCTCCATACTTGTATAAGTCACCACCACCACCATCTACATCACCTCCCCCTCCATACTTGTATAAGTCACCACCACCACCTTTAGCCTCACCTCCTCCTTCAGACTTGTATAAGTCTGCCCCTCCCCCTCCATACTTGTATCAGTCACCACCTCCACCTTCACCATCACCTTCTCCTCCATTATTGTATAAGTCACCACCACCACCATCTCCATCACCTCCCCCTCCATACTTGTATAAGTCACCACCTCCACCATCTCCATCGCCTCCCCCTCCATACTTGTACTAGTCACCACCTCCACCTTCAGCCTCACCTCCTCCTCCTCCATACTTGTATAAGTCTCCACCTCCACCTCCACCTCCACCTCCACCTCCACCATCATCGTCACCACCTTCTTCATATGTCTACAAGTCACCACCTCCTCCATCTCCCTCACCACCACCTCCATACTTTTACAAATCTCCTCCACCACCAATGTCACCATCACCTCCACCTTCATGCTACTATAAATAACCACCTCCTCCATCCCCATCACCCCCATCCCTATTATTACAAATCACCCCCACCACCATCTCCATCACCACCTCCTCCCTACCATTTTGTATCACCATCATCACCTCCCCACCTCCGCCCTCACTATCACCTCCTTCTCCATACTATTATAAATCGCCATCCCCTCCATCACCATCACCATCACCATCACCACCTCCTCCCTACTACTACAAATCCCCACCACCACCTTCACCATCACCTCCTTCACCTTATCTATACAAATCACCTCCCCCACCATCACCTTCACCTCCTCCTCCATGGCATTCCCCAACTCCACCATCACCCCGTTCATACTACTATAGTTCCCCTCCACCACCTAAAGCTTACTACTAGATATTCCATCATTCCAATATAGTTCATTAAAATATTTGTACTCATTCCCAATAAATTTTTGTTGTAGTTCATTTATAATTTTCCTTCCTGTTATTTCTATTCCCTTCCAAGCAATTCAAAAGCAAGGAGAATAATGGAGGTCCAAAGGACGCATCAACCTATCAAATTTGGGCTGAACCGAAGATTGGATTTGGCAATAATTTTTTTTTTTTTTTTGGGGGGGGGTGATGTTTGGTTTTTCTCTCTCTCTCTCTCTCTCTCTTCTCTCTCTCTCTCTCTCTCTCTCTCTCTCTCTCTCTCTCTCTCTCTCTCTCTCTCTCTCTCTCTCTCTCTCTCTCTCTCTCTTACTTATTTGTAACATGGTGTAAACTTGTTCATCATAGGAAAATTAAGGCTTAAAAAGAGAATTAGCTAGAATTTTGTGATTGATATATTTATTACATATCAATGTCAAAATTATTCATTCGCCTCTTCTTTGGAGATAGAATGTTCCTTTCTCTGTTTGGGTTGTTTTTTCCTTGCATTTTGAAGTTATGGGAATTTTTTTGGTACTAAGACAGTTATTGGAAGCATAAACTTCCTCAACATATCTAAATTAAACTTAGCAAACATGCATATTAATTCATCAAAAATATCATGTGGGTCTTAAATTTCATGACGCCCCTAAATTCTGAAATCGGAGCTATCATATATCATTTAATCCACCATATTTCCCTACATTTTTTTTTTTGGGCCATGCCCTATGTTTAGAAATGGCAAAGCCCATCCCCTGGCTAAATGGGAATTCACAGAACTTCAGGGCTTGCATTGTAATTCCCCCCCCCTCCCCCGCCCACCAAAAAAAAATCTGGATACTGAATTTTTTTTTAAATAAATAAAATGCATTCATCTAGGCTCTCTTTGGTTTGATTTCTATTTGTATTTATTTGACTTATTTCTATTTTTACAAGTGTTGGTATAATTTATAACACTTATTTCTATTTATAATAAATTAGAATAAATCAAAAATCACAAATTACTCTTAAGCTATTTGTGATTTGTGGCCACAAATCATTTATGTTGATTTTGGCTCTACCTTAAATGAGCATGTGTGCTAAAATACTTAAAATCAAAGGTAAATAGATAACTTCAGTATGTTTTATACTTTTCCAATAAAAAATCCCAAATCTGATCACCCCCCTCGCTTGAAGCTCAAAGCTAAAAGTGAAACTTGAAACCTATTTTCTCATTATATAATCTATTTTATAAATAGTAATCAAACGAATACCATTTGTGGTCCATAATTTATTATCATAAATAATTTATAAAAAATAATAAATATAAATAGAAATCATACCAAAGAGAGCCCTTGTAAAGCCTACTTTGTATAATATGTAAGGACTGCAGGAGGGCTTGCGGGTGGCCTGAACCCATTCTAACTCTAGGAAGTCAAGCCCAGTCAAAGCCCAATTCATTTTGGGTTTTGGATTGTTGAGTCTAAGCCCATTCCACCAATAAATTTTATGGAAGAGGATTCTCTGAGCAAGGGAGTGTACTCTAAAATCTGAACCCCCTCACATTAATTTTTTTTTTTTAAATAACATAAATTCAAGTGAGAAAGCGCAATGTACACCCGAGGATCAAAGAACCCTTTCCCAAATGTTATTTGCGGGACGATCAAGTATTGTTCTCATATAGTGGATTGTGTCTCAAAACATTTATATTTATAAGAACGTCATTATCTAAGACATAAATCCAAAAACAATAAATTAATTTTATCATCTCCATATTAAAAAAAAAAATCAGTATACGTTGTGTTTGTTAGTGTGTATATGCATGATCATATATAAAGAAAGTTATCCAAATTTCAAGTAGTTGGATGTGGAGAAATTAGAAATGGAGTAAGAGCAACCTAAATCTCGGGCTAGTTGTGTTTTTGAGCAATCAGATAAGCAAAATTTAGGAGCCCTGCTATCGGCCTCCATAACTTGTCAATTTCCATTGCCTACAATATATAAGGAGCAAGTTCTTCCTAGTACGTGCATGGACCATTTAATCCCAAGGTCTCCTATTCTTACATCAAGTTTTAGTTCAAATAGAATGTTAGAAATTTCTTGACAGACAAGAGGGACATTGATCCCCCCCACCCCCACCAACACCAAAAAAAAAAAAAAAAAAAAAGAAGAAGATGTAAAATTCAGTCCAAGTAAAGCTTGCCAACAAACAAATTAAAATAAAAATGGTTGGTATGTATGGGAGGGTAAAGGACTAAATTAGAGGTTGAAATGTAATGTGGTCAATAAAGATCATTTTTGTTTTTAAATATTCAATGGCCGAATTGCCATATTATTGGAATCTTTCGCCTCTTCAGCTTCACAAAATAAAACTAAATGGCATGACACATACTAGTAACTAGGGAAAAGGCTGGGACACCACCTGCATGCTAGTGCACGTTGTGTTTGTCTCTCTCTTACCCCCTATTTGAAATGACCTCTATCCCTCCTTTATGATGCCACATCCCGCACCCCCATTGGTGCCACCCAATTCCAAACCAAAAAGGAAGAGAACATGCTACGCAATTCCAAACCGATCGAAGGGAAAGAGAGCATGTCCAATCTTGTTCTCATCCAAGTTACAAGATCACTAGTACTCCCCCTAACTTACTGCATGTGAGCAATGTGCCCATCCTTCTCCATAGTAACTATTATTTATTTCAGATATGTATTGTTTTGGGTTGTATTCATTTGCACAAAGCCGAAGATTGCGTCAACATACGGCCACACCATACATCTCCAAGTACATAAAACAATGAAAATGGTTTTCTAAGGTATAATTAAGATGTAAAATGCGAATTTAACTAGTTATGTCAACAACTTGGTTCTCTACAACAAAACACACTTGTAGATGTAGATATTTAATTGCACTTTTTTAAAATAAAACTATAAATGTTCTATAACACAGTTTCTTCATGTGGAGTGATATGGGATACTTATTGTTGCGTATTAAAAACTAAATAACAAAGGACCTTGTAACTGAGGAATAAAACCACAATTAAAAATCAAAATAATATGTGATACATACTGATGCAATATTTAAAACCACGGGAAATTACATCCCCCCACCCCACCCCACCCCACCCCACCCAAAAAAAAACAGAAGAAACCATGAGTCTTTTACCGTGTGGAAAGATGAATATGAGGGCGATTATATGGATTCCCACAAAGAGCCGCATTGGCTACAAAAACATGAAGAAACATTAACATTTTACATTTATTAAAAATCTATACTTACTTCATACAACCAAATAAAAATTTAGAATACCAATGCCCCAAAAAACATGAATGATCTAAATATTGAAGGTATGATATCTTGTATTCCTTCACTTCCATTTGTGAGCTGATTCCGAAGGGCCGTTTAAAGCCTAAGGGCCCCAAAACCCTTTCTTCTTCTTCAAATTATATGACTAATTGGAAGAGGAGAGAGAGTGGGATCAATCTTCTTGTTTGAAGTAGGGAGATTCCCTCTGAACATCACTAGAGAGAGAGAGAGAGAGGGGTGCTTAAGATAAGTACTAGAAAATAGTGGCCAGGTTTTCCGATGAACGTGATCTTCATCAGTGCTTTCTCGTCGACAATGGCCAAGGAAAGGTGATGTGATAGTCATGGAAAAAATGTATCAAAAATAGTGGGACAAGAAAGAATATTGTTTTGGATAATTTTATAATTAATAGTTCTCTTTGTTTTGAATTATTTGGTTAAAAAAATATTATGTGGATAATTTGGTAAACATAAACCCGTTTTTTAAATAATCATGTAATTTTTCCTTCTTCAATCAAAACCAATAAAATATTTGAAATAATCTTGATATTATTGGTGAGAATAAGTCGTCATCATCCTATGTGGCACACAAGAAACAAAAACCCCATTTCATAGGAGACAAAATCGTTAATCTTTTCATAACCCAAAATACCTCGTTTGTGTAACCAATGGTGGTTACACCAAACAAGACCCAAATTATATTCTATTCTCCACTCATTGGGCACGATTTTCATTTTGGCAATAGAGAATGGCAACATACCTCTTTATTATAATACCCCAATTTTCCAACTTTGTTCCTATTTTATCTATGTTAAAGTCAATTAAGCTTGCAACTTGGATTGATTATGGCCCCAAAGAGATGTATTAATTAAAGTGCACGTCCCCAGCTGGTATTGAGTAGGTGATATTAAACATTTAACTTCAATTCAAAAACTCTTTTTAAGTCTTGTCCTTCAATAACCATCTGGACACAGCTCAATCTTCTTCTTCTTCTACTTCTACTTCATCACCTTAAAGAAAGACTCATAGAAGTCACAGAACCTTCTTATACCTTTCCTTTCAGAAGACCTTAGCTAGCTTCGTCACTATAAATAAGATGCTCTCCAAAGCAAAGAACCATCTAAATTCAAAACCCACATAGGATTTAATTCTCCATGGCTTCATCTTCTTCTACTATTTCAGCAATGTTAGTGCCTGCAGCTGTACTACTTAGCTTCTTAATGGTTGCTTCAGCTAACAATTTCTATCTAGACTTTGATACCAGTTGGGGTGGGAATAGAACTAAGATACTTAACAATGGGGAGCTTCTCACTTTGTCTCTTGACAATAGTTCTGGGTCTGGTGTCCAATCCAAGAGGGATTTTCTGTTTGGGAAGATTGATATGCAGATCAAACTTGTTCCTAACAACTCTGCTGGCACTGTCACTACATACTTTGTAAGCTAGCTCCCATTTTCATCTCTTCCTCCTCAATAAAATTTCATCTTTTCACTAATTCTTTCTTAATGATCTTGACTAAACTAAATGTTTCATTGGGTTGCAGTTATCTTCTCAAGGGCAATATTGGGATGAGTTAGACTTTGAGTTCTTGGGGAATCTAAGTGGACAACCTTATACTGTTCACACCAATGTGATCACTCAAGGCAAAGGAAATAGAGAACAGCAGTTCTATATGTGGTTTGACCCAACTGCAGATTTCCACACTTACTCCTTCCTCTGGAACCCACAATACGTCCTGTAAACACCCTCATCCACCCATACAAAGCCATTAAATTTTGGGCTTTTCTTACCATTTTGGTTTTCTTACACATCACTATACCTAGTGAAATATAACTCTTCACTATTTGCCATATGGCAATCCATGGGTTTGTTCATGTGATAGACGATCAGGAAAACATCTCATCGGTATAATTTCAGTTTAAATGATCGGATAGAAGAAGTAGTTAAAATTACAAAAAAATTAAAAAAGGCATACCATGTTGTATTTTATATTCATCTTCATTTGATGACTTTTTGGTAATTTTACTAAAACTTTGAATCAGAGTTTGAACGACTTTCCTTGCTTATTTTGGACTAAAATTTGGCCATTGAGATGTATATATAGTCCTCTATCACATCGACCAACCCATGTACTACCAAGCGGCAAATAGTAAAGTGTTATACTTCACTAGGCATAGCCGCATAGTGATGCCTAGAAAGAATTGTAAGAACCGATTTTCGTGGTTCCCTGTAATTCTCATCTGTTTGGTTTTGTTTGATGTTTCAGCTTCTCTGTGGATGGAACTCCAATTAGAGAGTTTAAGAATTTGGAGACAAGTGGGGTTCCCTACCCAAACAAACAAGTCATGAAAGTCTATGCTAGCATCTGGGATGGAGATAGTTGGGCAACAGAAGGTGGGAAAGTCAAGATTGATTGGAGCCAAGCTCCATTCATAGCTGCCTATAGGAACTTCACTACATATGCCTGTATTATGTCTAATGGTACTACTTGTGGAGGTTTCAATTCTTCCTTCTATTCATCAAACAATAGTTCATGGTACACACAGCAGCTGGATTCAGCAAGTCAGGCAAAGCTGAAATGGGTGCAGGATAATTACATGATCTATAACTACTGTACTGATACAAAACGATTTAATGGTACTGTCCCTACTGAATGTACTGTCTCCAACTAATCATAAACAGATAAAGACTCCATGAGAACAAGATCAACAGGAGTTATCTCCGCAAATGTATTATTAGATTCTTTTTTCCTTTCTTTGAAACTTTTATTTGGTATCAGTTGAACCCCATAAAGGATTAGTGTATTAAATTTGAACATGAAATACAATACTTAAATAAAATATGGGCCACTTCATCAAAATTATGTCTGTGACATGAGTTTTTTTTTTTTTTTT